>NC_085141.1:254075249-254142467 GCF_024139115.2 Armigeres subalbatus
TTGAAAGATTCTAAGAGTTTATTGGAATATGGTGAATCACAAATATAACTACGTTTGCATAAAACCTTAGAAGTTGGAAAGAAAAAAGTCTGAAATTCTTGAGATTTCTGGAAAACCGTAAATAGTACTGAGCTTTCTTGAAGATTTTTGCACGATCATAAGCTTTACTGGTAGATTGTAGCAGTTTCTGAAGATGTGTAAAGGTTCGAATTCCTAGAAGCTAGTGATTACTTAAAACCATCAGATATTTTAAGACTGTCTTCACAATCATAGGGATACGAAAATTATTTTGAGCTTCATAGGTGAATTTGCAATTTATCTGAGGACGTCCAAAAAAATCTCTTAACCTTCCGCAACTCGCTTCAACTTTCATAACACGAGAACTCGCGTGTTGTAAAAAGTAGAACAGTCCTAAAATCTGTTATAATGAAGCCATTCAAATGATATCAACGATTTTTTCGGAAAATAATAAAGGGATATATAGTATATACTCTCATTGAGGACATTTTTAAGTCCAATGATCTCCGAAGATCCGGAACCTAGGAACACGGTGAAAATAGTCCATCTTCACAATAAATGGCGCAATGTTTCTTATTAGAAATCAAAAACCTCTGAAAAAATCTAAATCCATCTATAATCCCATGCGGCCCTATAAGTCAAGAAAAAATTGATTTAGAATTCTCCCACTGAGCGGCGCTAGTGTACAAGAAAATACCAGTTTGGTTCGATATCTCGGATCTATGGGATTTGAGATATTTCTGTCTTCTACAAAGTTGTTCAAGGATTTGAAACCAATATGTTGAGAAACTGTTCAGTTCAGAATTCACCCCTAAGGCGGCGCTATTGTATATGAGTTATTAGTTTGGTTAGATACTTATCTCGGGATCTGTGGGAATTAGAAAGTTGCCGTCTTCTTTCTTCAAAGTTGTTCGAGGATTGGAATCCAATATGTTGAGAAAAATGTTAGTTTGAAACTTATCCGCAAGGTGGCGCTACTGTATATGAGAGATCGTTTTGGTTTGATATCTCAGGATCTATTGATTTTGGAAAGTTGCCATTTTCTATAAAGTTGCTCGAGCATTGGAAACCAAGGCGACGCTAGTGTATATGAGAGATCAGTTTAGTTCGATATTTCGGGATCGGTTAAATTTAGAAAATTTGTCTTCTACAAAGTTGTTCGGGATTGGAACCAAAATTCATCCGTAGAATAGTGATAGTACATGTGAGACCACCAGTTTGATTATATACCCGGATCTGTGATATTAGAGAGTGCCGTCTTCTTCAGCTACTCGAGGATGAAAACCACTATTCTGAAGAACTGTTTAGTTTGGATTACATCCGCTGGGTGGTGATATATGGATCAACCAGTTTTGTTAGATGTCGCAGGATATTTAAAAGTGCCGTCATTTACAGTTATTTGGGGTTAGAGAACCAATGTGTTCAGAAAAGTGTGCTTGATAGTCATATACCTACCGTTTCTGCCCCATACACAGGAGGCCTTGGGTTCGATCTCAGGCCCATTTCATTCGCCTACTTTATATCTTTTTGTATATTTCTCATGTTACAGCAATCGCTAGAACAGGAAATGGATTTCCGTAGCGTTTGCATTTCAATACTGCACCTTCAACGACCATTCACGGACGTTCTATATTTGCGGAAAGGCGTCTGGTAGCCACCTGCGGCCGTTGCAGAAAGAAGCGAAACACTAAGACCACCATCAGAAATGTCTAGAAAAATTGTACTCTAGGACGAACCATCCAAAATGATCATTTTACGGGTGTTCCAAATTATTCGGAAGGCCGCCTGGTGCGCACGTTCAGTCATAGCTGATTAAGACTTTGAAAATCTCCAAGATCACCGTCAGGAAAGGGTTAGAGAAATTGCGCTGCTCTAGGAAAAAATTTCCAAAATCATCATTTCTACGGTCGTTCCGGATTATGCCGGTGGCCATCTGGTGGCCACCGGGATCAACGTTCCGGGTTTACCGGAAGGCCGCCTGGTGGCCACCTACGGTCAAGTGAGAACTGCGAATTAACTCCAAGGTTATTATCAAAAATGATATAGAAAAATCGCGTTCTTTAGGATGAATTGTAAATGAAATAAATAAATAATTCATTACTGGTCACTTTTTCCAGTGCACCTGAGCCTTTTATTTGGCTTTATTTACCTGAGCCTTCTATCAAATCACTTCTATTATCTTTTCAATTGATGAAGAGCTAATTTTTTGAGGAATACATGGTGGTTTGGTGCAAATTGGTCAAGATATCTCATTTTTACTCAATGTGTTGTACTTTTACAATGATGCGAGTCCCGGAAGGTTGAAATTCGAGAGGAGCTCTGAAATTCCTAAAAGTTATCCATAGGTTTGATAATCCAGTTTTGTCCTACCGTCTCGGAACGTGACGGCGTTTGTTGGCAATACATCAGTAGATGTATTATGCTGAAATTTGCATCGAATAGAGTCAACGCCGTTTCAGATTGACCCTCTTAAATACTGTTTTGGGCCGATACCTTATACTCAGAGGACACAAATCATGGACAATGTGCACTTGGACTTATCGGAGAAAAGATGCCGTACCATTGGATATTGTTAGTTTTCACGTATAACATTATCTTTTGCTGCATTACACTGAACCTAAGTCTAAATATAATTCAATGATTCAATCGGGCTAATAATTAGTGTGGTTCTTTGTCAATTTAAATTTTCTCCCATTACTTGTGCTCACGTCCCATTCTCTTGCATTTATTTATTGCGACGATTGTAGTTGAGATCTTTATCTGACTATGTATACCGAATCGTGGGTACCAAACTAGCATCAGGCACCGCGCTGGAAGGCTTATTATAGCACAAACGTGTACACCGCTAACACACTGTCGAATACCCAATTTCGTTCTATTTTCGGACCCTTCTTTCACTTGCCAATTTTGGTTTTCATGTTGGATCGTGTCGACCGACAGGGTTCTAAAACAGATGCGTCTAGAATTCCCCCTTCTTGCTTTATGTGCCTCAATATCAGGAATCTGAATTGGATGATTATTATTCGAAAGATGGAATGCCTAATGATTGTTTAATACAATTGGTAGTAAATCAAATGTGTTTTTAATAAATGTAAACATATTTTAAGTTATTTACTGTAGATTTCGTTACTTTGTTTTCTAAAGTCTCACATAGCATTTGAAACATCTTTTATAAAACAATAAAAGATGTTTTACTTAAATGCTATGTGAGACTTTAGCTGGTTATGCAAGCTGTAGAAAGTCCGGCTTACAGCAACAAGCCTTTCACCTCGGGTAGCATTTTTGTCACATGTCACATGTTATTTACACCTCAGAACCAACACCGTTTGGAATCCATCCTTAACATAAAGGGCAGCAACAGCAAACACAAATTATTCGTAGTAAAATATAAACTTGGAGGAGGAGAGAGGATTCGTACATCAGATTAACTTCCCCAAAAAACGACACGCTTTACGGTGTCTGTCTTCAATATTCTGCTAAACTTTTAAGCCCTTTGGCTCCATAATTCATGCATTTTTGAACATTGAGAGCCTCTTGTTTGTGCCAGTAAGTCTAAGCCCTTTATATCTTTTCCTTGTGCCATTAAGCATCACATTTTTTAGCCGTTTAGCTCTCAACGTGCTCGTAATCTAACTTACTCAGATCTGTTAATCCGTTCCAGGGTACCCTGTCCCATTGCTTGAAATTGAAATTTGGCCAAATCGGTCTATGGGTCTAGAAGTTATGGCCATAATATTATTTTTATAAACAAAACACGCTAAAATATCTCATTCAAAGTTTTTTTTTGATAAATCTAATGCCCGTGGAAGGCACCAACATCGTTAGGTGGATTATTCAGGGTTTATAAAAACCGTTAAGTAAAACTAAGTATGATTCATCGTAAACTTGGTTTCTGAACCCCACAAATCATGGTAGTTGGATTCATATTAGAATACGTAGTTTTGACCTTTCCGAGACCTACCAATTATATAGGCTCAATGGTGGAGAAAGTGATAATTTGCGTTTATCTAATAATTGATTAAAATCTAAACCGAATATATTTTCCAATCCTCCTCGTAAGTGCAAGCATGTTACTTCAAAGGTGGAAAATGTCAGCAAGGCACATATTTGGCGACTGGCTAGTGAAGGTGAAATGGAGAAAGGCACCTCAAACTCACGGAAGACACATCGCAACATATATAGCGTTTTACTAGAGCTCATCATCATCATCCGTCGCTTGTGTCCTCTTACACAAATGCATGGGGAAAAGCGCGAGAAACGTCGTGTTTCGCTTGACAGATAAAATAAACGGTAGAATTCTAAAGCATGCTTTAAAATCCTCAAAATGAGGATGGAATTGTAGATCAGGATCATCTCGAAGAGATTGTATAGCCATGTATCGAATGGTAAACTCTAGTAAAATTTTTAGAATGATCGACAAATGAAAACATAAAATAAACTTTGGCAATACTGTCACTGAAATCGGAAGAACTAAATTGGCTTTGCATTTGCACATCACGTGACTTCAACATATGTACTATACACCCAGCAATTTTAGACACTACTGGAATTCAAGCCGCGCCACATTCTGTATGGTTAGCTATGTATTATATCAGAGGCGCGGCCACCTTCTGAGACGTGGGTAGGACAAAAAAAAAAATCATTTAAGAGAAACGACAAAGTTCGCGTGTGTCACATGTCGAAAATACATGTTTTAGGTCAAAATAATATTTTGTTACGTTGAAACTACTCTAAACTTATTCAATATGGATGAAATATTATTTTAGACTGTCACTAGCTAGTAACTAGCGAAGCTGTTCAAGTTTTAGCTATTACTGGGTTGTCAAACCTATAAAATACTTTTAGGAAATTTCACGGACTTTCCTGAGATCCTTTTGAATTACAAGAGATTTTTCGGAGAGATCCTCAGATAAGTTGTAAAACTATTCAGGTAACATTACATTTCAGAGTTTATAGAGCATTTACATAAAATAAGATCTTAGCATCTTAAAAACTTGCTAAGTGGTTTTTAAATTTTGTAAAATATTTGATCATTACAATTATTACAACTTCGGAATTTGTATCCTTAAAACATTGCGCTATTACCAGGAAAGAACGATCAGGGTGTTTAGTACTATTCAGAGGTTTCAGTACATTTTAGAAATCTGAATTATGTTACTCTAATTTAAACTTCTGACTTCTAAGACTTCATGAAAACGTAGGTATATTTGTGATTCCTACAGATTTCAATCAACTATTTGAAGTTCCAGAGCTGTTTTTCTCATAGACTTCCTACCACACATACGGGTGTACTACAATTATCATAAACTACTTCATATTGAATAGCACGGTGTTGGAGCCGCACCTCCATGATGAACAGACTCGAACAGGGCATGATAGGGCATGCTTGCGGATACTTGTAGCTTTTTATAGAAGTTCAACAGAGTCTATGTCAAACCCCACCACATCCTAGGCAAGCTCCCAGGTCGCACCCTCTCAATCTAGCTGATGTCAGAAGGACAAAAGTGCTCAGGCTACACTACCAACTATGTACGCAACCCTTAGCTGGCGATCAGTTGCCATCGAATTGCCTGTGGAAGCGATAGTATTGGAGCTTGTGAGTTATTACCAGAGCTACCCGAGCAGGCGGAAAACCTAAAAATATCAAATCTGAGTCGCCTCACCATTTCGTAGCCCAAGATTGTTTAGATTTTGAGCTTTGAAAACTAGTCTAGCAACTACAGACAGGAGGTCGGCTCAATCCCTATTTAAAAAAAAATGTGGCATAGACTATACATAACTTTCCTTGGTGAATAATCGATTTCTATCCTACCGAATTAACGAAATGTTATATCGTGGGGATGCACAGGTACTGTCGGGCACTGCTGAAAAGTCTCCCTGCAGAATATGGTAGATCCCAACTTTTATTAACTTGGATCGTAGTGCAATTTACACAAGTTCTGATGAGTCCCGGAGTACAAGTACAACCATCTAGGATGAATTAAGCTAAGCTATATCATTGTTTAGATATTCAACTTTTGGTTAATTCACCTACCGCTCTGGAAAATCTTTTAAAATTTAATAAATTTACTTAGCCTGCTCCCTGACTTGCAGAAAATTTTCAACAATTTTATAGAAAAGCAGAAACTATAAAAACTTCAAGACTTCTTGGAAAATCTCAATACATCATTGAGCATTTTGGAAAGGAATACCCAAAATCCTCCAGACTTGAGGAGCCTTTTGGAAAAAAATCCTTTACAAGTACGCTGCACGGAAACCTTGAAACTTTCAAATCTCTGATTACCTTTGTATGATATTTGTATTGATAATTATTAAATTAGATCCTTTAGATATTCATATGATATGTTCTTATCAAATCATGGGTAGGACAATGCTGACTGTCCTACCCAGGTATTTTCATGCGTAGGAATGTCCTACTTGTCCCACCCACCCGGCGCACTGTATTATATTGAAAAATCATAATTTTAACCTTACTATGAATCATCAATATCGCTTCAACACGGGAGATCGAAACGCAACCTGAAGTCAGTCAGCCACCGAAGGAAAAACGGTGTACGGTTTTTCTTCTGAATCATAAATTTAGATTGGATGCAATGGTGAAAAGTGTTTTTGTTGCTGGCTTCTTCGTTCGGACTACCCACTCTATGTGAAAATGCTTTAGGTACGGTTTAATGCAAGGAACATATGTATCAGTACGCTTAGGAATGTTGGTTCGTTTAGTTTCACTGCGCGGGCCAAAGTTGTCTGCGCCAGACAACGATCATGGATGCTGCGCTGATGGCGATGATGACGACGACGACGTCGACGGGCGGCGATGAAGCGATGATGGAGTTTTTGAAGCGCATGCCGGTGCCAGCCAGCAGCCTGTCTGACTAATCAACAACGCGACACTTCATTAGCGCATAGGGAAATACTGTGATACATCGTGGTCAAAATGTACTTATACTCTCCATGCAAGTCGGTGGTAAAAACATCTTGTTTTCAACACTTTCAAGGTATTGATTTGTGTTTTCGTAGATACTGCCGTAATCTAAAAATGTGACGTATAAGGCATTTTCAAAAATGAATCTTCACTTCTTCATTGGCATTACACCTCACTGGGACATTGCCGCCTCGCAGCTTCTGCATTTGTATATCATGAGGCTAACACGATGATACTCTTATGCCCAGGAAGTCGAGACAATTTCCAATCCGAAAATTGTTCAGACCGGCCGGAAATCGAACCCAGCCACCCTCAGCAAAGGTTACAAGTCGTAGACCATTATCGTTGGTAGCGGAATGAAGGATTTCCGTACCAAGACAGGGCGAAAGAAACTCTCTTCCGATCTGCGCATTTATGTACATTCCCGTTGGCCTTATCAAGGTCTCATAGAAACTCATCCTCACGTCATCATGCTTATCGTTCGTTGGGGCATAGATGCTGATCAGGCTATAGTTGAAGAATTCCCTTCATTCTCAACACGAAAATATGTAAGCATATGCATTTTGAAAAATTTCGTTTTCAGTGAAACGAAATTCCGCGGAATTTCGCGAATGAGCATAGAAATCGATTTCTTGATCGTTTCGTTTCGTAAAATAACATAAATTTCGCTAGAAAAACTAGCTTCTAACGAAATTTAACGGAGTTCCGCGAATTTCGAAACAAATTTAAACTTAAACCATACTTTATATTATACATTTTGGCTGTCGCTCAACAAAATCGTAAAGTTGTTTTCAAAACTTTAGGTTATACAATATTCCTATTAACGCTTACATAACCCCATTCTTATCGACAAATTCATATGTAGTTTTTTCTATATGAATGCGGAAACGATCGTGTGGATGCTGGTTATGGGACAAGCTAGGCAGTGTGCAATCGATCATGTTGATGCTGATCACGCCAGCTAGTGTGAGAACGTGATAAAACTAATGTGTGCATCGAAAACATGATTATTTAGTGCGGAATTGATCGTATTGTAGAAGATTATTAAACGCAGCACATTGATTTTGGATGGATTGATTTGAAACTTTTTCTTCTTGTTTTCAAAATAACTTCGTTTACAATAAATATTTTGTCGCTTACCAAGGGTTTCACGAATTACCTTCTAAACTAACATAACGATTCCTTTCCGTAGCGCTCACAGAGATGCAAAGCATTCCTCGGTCTCTTATAACAATGAGTGTTATAATTATAATTTATAATTGACTATAAGCACGTGACCAGCATCATTATTGAAACCTGTAAAGTAGGTATACAATAAGAATTTACATTTTGTATCCCAGAATATTATTTAATTGAGCTGTGCATATTTGCGGTTTCTCGGCCAATCATGATTAGCAACTACGATGTGTAAGTTAATGCATGCTATGCTTTTGACTATTGGCACAATATGTAAGGAACATTGCAGATTGGGCATTTCTAGATCTTCGCATGGAATCTGCAAAAAAATCCAGAACGGGTTGAAAGATCAAATTCTGAAAGTTCTTTACTTATGATTGCTTTCAGTTCATACTGACCATAACAGCTGTTCTCATATATAAGGAAAATCACAATAGCTCGGTTTGTGAGCTGATTGTATATAAGACTAGGGTCTGTGTTCAATCGTAATACATATCTTCGTGCATTTTAGAATGGTGACAGGATTCTTCTAGTGAGCAAAGTATTCTATACAGTATATGTAGAAGAATAAGAAGGAATACATTTTGGCTGATACGATCTTTTCAAATGTTGGTCAGTAATTCAATTTCTATCTGCGTATACACTGGCAGATGTGGATACATAATTGAGTATCCCACTAAATAAAAAAATATAAATCTAAGCATTTATTTTCTAATTTTGACTAAGTCAGTACTTAGTCCACGCTGACAAGACAATATGAAGTATGTTTCAGCATAATTACATAATTCTTAAGCGAACTAAGGTTTTAAACGAAATGTGAATCTGTATATGAAAAATCCCACAATCTCTTTTATTTTTATATAGGGGAGATCCCCAGCGCGGACACCTCCCAACACCGGACACTTCTCAAACGATACTTGCAGAGGTCCTTCCACCATCTAATGTAGTGAAAGGATAGCTTTCAAAGTCCTTTACCTGTAGGAAAAATTTGATCTTTAGGTTGAAAGCTTTGTGCAAAATTTAGGATTTAAAAAAATGGTCAAAATTTTCTTGTATTACCTTTTTTAGAATGTTTGAATCAACAAAATCAGATTCGATCGGAAAATTCTAATCATGTAGAGATGGTCAATATCAGATATTTTAATAACGATCATGATTTGTTAGATATGTTTGTAATTGTGCAAAGTCAATTTGTCTATCCGACAGCTGTCCCCAGCTGTCCGGACAGTGAGATTCATATGTAAGAAATAGTAATTTTCACACCAGTTTTGTTAAATTACTTCAATTTAATTGCTTCTTTTACTAAAGTATCAGGAAGCCACAGAAATAAGTAGAAAAAAAATTTGAAGATGGATTCAAAAAGGTGAGAATTGAAGTAGGAAGTAATAAATTTAAATGGAGAGTCGAATAGTCTATTGACACAATATTCACAATTCAAGCAAGCGAAAAATATTGCTATTCTAAATGATGTTTCTACTCATATAATAGCAACTTCGTTATATTTGAACATGATGCAAAATTTTGGTACTAGGATACGCTTTTCTGAAAGGTAAAATTTTCCACCAAAATTCGTCAATCAATTACATTGTCGCAAAACGTGTCTAAATGCTCATGTATAGTTGGTAAGATTTTCGTTTAATGGCTTATGTGTCCGCCACTGGGGATCTCCCCCACTTACTGATATAAAACCGATATAAAATTGAGCAGATTCGGAGCACACGCCCACGATGAATTCCTTTGAAGCGGCACAAACGCTGGGGTATTGTCTTATCGCCGATGGTATATACGACGAGAATGTGGCGATTTATCACAGATTGCTTTTCTGTTATTGTAACTCTTTTGGTCGCAAAACAAAGTTGACTTCGAAAAGTGAAATCAGAATTGCGTACATAATGTAAAACCAATTTAATAAAAATTCCGCGAAAAAAATGAAATTTCGTTTCGTTTCGAAAAATTTCGAATTAAATCAACCTTGATTTCGTATCGTTTCGAAGTCTCGAAAGAAATCTTTATTTTGTTTCGTTTCGATCGAATCAACACATTTTAAATTTCGTTTGTTTCGTTTCGTTAGGAAGTGTGTTATCGCATACCCTAAATATGTTCGCTATACAGGGATGTCCAAAATAACTGGATAGGCAAATTCTGGGCATAATTAGATATCTATGTCAATTATTATCCGATTTTGACAATTCAGGGATGCATGAACAGAAATTAGTTTAGAAATGCAGTTTCACATGTTCATGGAACCGACTATGCATCGGATACCGGAGATATTCCGGTTTTCGAAGGTAGGTTCAGAACCGTAAATTTGTGATGGGTATTAGGATGTTGTGGTTGAAAACAGAATAATATTAGTAACACAAATAAAGTAGAGCTCTTTCTGATTGGAACCTATGTTGAAATTCTAAATCGGACCAGTATCAGTGAGATATTTTAGAATCGCCGATGAGTTTTGAAAGGACCAGGCCACAAATTTATATGAATGCTTTTTGACCGATCTTTCATTATGTTTACATCCCAGAAATCTTCTGAAACGTCAAGAAGGAAAACAACCAAAAGTCGGATTCTGAAGTCGTTGGTGCCCTGGGGAACCCGTAGAGGGACATTTTAGTTTTAGCTCCAAACTGGTCATTCGACGGTTCGTTCTTCATGGTTTTCTACCAGGAAGCGAAATATGAGTATAAAATGAACCATTGACGGCTTTGATCGCTTCCGGACCTGGATTGTCCTCGGGAACTCGTGGAAGGGAACATTTTAGTTTTAGCTCCAAAATTGGTCAATCGAGGTTCGTTTTTCATGGTTTTCTAACCTGGAGGAGGTATGTATAAATGGACCATTGACGGCTTTGACCGATTCCGGGACCTACGGATTGTCCCCGGGAACCCGTAGAAGGGGACATTTCAGTGTTAGCTCCAAAATTGGCCATTCGACGGTTCGTTTTTCATGGTTTTTTCATCAAGAAGTGAGGTATGTGTATAAAATGGACCATTGACGATTTTTACCGCTTCCAGGACCTGATTTTTCCCCGAGGAACCCATAGAAGGGGACATTTTAGTTTAAGCACCAAAACTAGCCATTCAACGCCTGTCTTCATGGTTTTGATGGGGAAGCGAGCGCATAAGAGTGACATTGAACTCTTTGATTCCAGTCTTGCGAACATGAACCGAGGAATAAACATAAAATGGTATTACTTACTGACATTCTGGAACCTATGGATTGCTCAAGTGAACTTATAGACGGAGGCATTTCAGTTTTGATCCAAACTAGTCATTCGAGATCGTTTTGCTTTCACATACAACAAAGTTGAACCGAAAGGATATCATTTCACTTCGAAACGAACTTTTTTAAGCTCGGAGACCATAGTGTTTTATACCAATCGACCCAACTCGATAAACTGAGCAAATGTCTGTCTGTTCGATTTTCTCGCAACAAGTTTCATTCAACAGGAGGCAAAAGCTTGTTGATAACTATTTAATTTCATAAGATCGACGGTTGGGTTTCAAAGTTATAAAGGAAATGGTACATTGATTTATATTAGCACCATATAAGGTTGGTGTCTTGGCTAAATGTGAGAAAGGCAGTATCCTCTGCGGGTTCCCGGAGACAATCCGTATTCCGGAAGCGGTCAAGCCGTCAATGGTCCATTTTACATACATACCTGACTTCCTGATAGAAACTATGAAAATGAACCATCGAATAACCAGTTTGAGCTAAAATCAAATGTCCCTTCTACGGGTTCCCGGGGACAATCGTAGGTTCCGATGCGGTCAAAGCCGTCAATGGTCCATTTATACACATACCACTTCCTGATAGAAAACTATAAAAACGAATATCGAATGACCAGTTTGAAGCTAAACAAATGTCCCTCTAGGTTCCCTGGGCACCCCAGCGACTTCAGAATCCGACTTTTGGTTGGTTTTCATTCTGACGTGTCAGAAGACTTCGATGTAAACATATGAAAGATCGGTCAAAAGCTTGATTCAAATGAATTGTGGCCTGGTCCTTTCTCCTGATCGGCACCGATTCTAAAGAAATGGCTTGTACTGGTCCGATTTAGAATTTCAACATATGGTTCCAATCAGAAAGAGCTTACTTTATTTCAACCACAACTTATCCTAATACCCACCACAAATTTACGGTTCTGAATCCACCTTCAAAAACCGAATATCTCCGGTATCCGATGCATGGTCGGTTTCGAGCATATGTTGGAACTACATAAAATTTCTAGTTCAGGCATCCCTGAATTGTCAAAATCGGATAATAATTGACTAAGTTACAAACATCTAATTATGCCCAGAATTTGCCTATCCCAGTTATTTTGGACATCCCTGTAGGTTTCCACCAGATAACACGTTTCATCTGCTTCCCGATCACCATGAAGCCAAATCCTCTTTGCTCTGTCACAGCCACTACAGTAGGTAAGGTGTTTAAAAAGTGTTAGCTATGGATCCACCGCCCGGAATTCACGTTCTCCAGTTCTTGCCCACCGTATTTCCTGGATTGCTGTCACACTCACGCGAACTTGCAACTCACGAGTCAAGAGCCCGACACGTTTCATTCAAAGTTCTCACGTTCCAAGATCCGAATTTCCAATCGTTGTCCTTTATTCGTTGCCAGGTCTGTTGCTCTGAATCAATCCATGTGCTCTACTTTTGCCTTTCTTGGTAACTGTAGAATCTTCGGTAGGCTATTTTACCTGGACAACATTTCAACCAAATCGGTAAACGTTTGGGCGGTGCTGAACTCATTGGAAGTTTATATGGAAATATATGAAGAAACATCGAAAAACAGTTATTTGCAGTTAAATGGCACATTTACAAATCAAAACTTTGATACTCATTCAGTTATTGTAGAATTAAATACAGAATGTTGTGTTAAAAATCGCAAAAGATTAGAGCTCACCGGCAAATTTATTAGCATTTTACTGGAGTGTTGTATGCGTGAATTTATAACTTCTTCTTGTGTAAAAGAAGAAATTTGCTCAAACCACACTTTCTTCTTCTTCTTTATTGGTATTACATCCCACAGACAGAGCCGCCTCGCAGCTTAGTGTTCATTAAGCACTTCCAAGTTATTAACTGCAAGGTTTCTTAGCCAGGTTACCATTTTGTCTTGTATAACAAGATGATACTTTTATGTCTAGGGAAGCTGAGGACCATTCCGAAAATTGCTCAGACGGCACTGGAATCGAACCCAGCCACCCTCAGCATGGTCTTGCTTTGTAGCCGCGCGTCTTACCGCACGCTAAGGAGGGCCCACATTTTAGTTAAATGCTAATGACTTTGCCGGAGAATTCTAATCTTTTCACGGTTTTCAGCGTATCATTATGTTCTGCATGAACCGAATGAGTATCATAGTTATTCATCGTAAATGGTGCATTCTAATGCAAATCACTGTTTTTCGATGTTCCATCCCATTTTCATATAAACCTCCAACGAGTTTAGCACCGCCCAAACGTTGACCTAGCTGGCGATCATGGCATCAAAAAACGGAATCATCATTTCCAGCTGTGACAGCAGCGCATACGGACGTGGTTTTTGCTCTGCGCATTTTTCCATGTTTTTCCATGGCGTAGCCAGGATTTCTGATTTGGGGGCAAATTGTTTAGGTCTTCTAAATCATAGTTTTATAGTAGTTTTATAAAACCATGAATTTGTCGGTACTTTTTTTCTAAGTTCCAAACCTTGAAACCAAATCCACAACCAACAGTAAAGGCTGGATCGCATAAGTGTTGTGCGTCAGCGTTTTGTGCTAAAACGCAACGCACTAAACGTGACGCACAACGCCGGATGTTTAGGAATGCCTCCAGCAAGTTCTTCCAAGATTCTCATCAATTCCACCATCAATTTCGCTGAAAATTTCTCCAATTATTTACCCCAAGAAATCCTCCACGAATTTCTTTATAAGTTCTCCAGGAAATTCTTCAAATAATTATTTCGTGCTGTTTCCCATAAAATATTCCGTGGAAATTCGCAAATTGCGTAAACATGCCTGAGAATTCCGCCAAAGTCTTCGAATTTCTTTGTAAATTCCATTAAATTTCCGTGAAAGTTTCGACTAATTTCTGTAATTTCAAAGAATTTCTCCAGGAATTCCGAAATTTTATAGAAATTATAGTGAAAATGAAATCAACAATGAAATTTTCGGAGGAATTCTGTATTAATTACTAAAGAAATCCCGGAAGAATTGATGAAACTTCAAGATTTCCTCTGGACACACTCCAAGAGTTTCTCCGAAAATTCCTTCGGTAGTTCCTCAGGAATTCTTCCAGGAGTTCCACCAGCTGTTCATCCAAAAATTCCTCCAGGATTTCCTCCGAGAATTATTCGGTAGTTCTATCGTGTCCCTACGGGGTTCCTCTGAAAATTCTTCCGGGAATTTCTCCAGAGTTTTCTCCGAATTCATTTAGGCTTTTCTGGTAGTTTCACTGGCAGTTTCTTCGATTTCTTTGAAAATTTTCCTGGAGTCTCTTCAGAAATTCCTCCGGAAGTTCCTCCGAATTCCACGAAATATCGGGAGTTCCACCAGTAGCTCTTCCTGGAAATCATTCAGGCTTTTTCAACAAATCATTTAGGCTTTCTTAAGAAATTTAACTGGAAATTCTCCCGGAGTTCTTCCGATAGTTTCTCTGGGAGTTCCTCCGGAGGTCCTCTAGAATTACTCTACGAGTTTCCTGAAATTCCTCCGGAGTTTCTACAGGAGCCCTCCGGTGCCTTATGGGAATTCTCCGGGAAATCCACGGCAGTTTCTATGAACATTTCTCGGAGAACACCGGTAGTTCCGTGTTCCTCTGAGAAGGAATCTCAGAGTAATTTCGGAGCAACTCCCGAGGAATTTCGGAAAAATTTCCGGAGAAATTATCAGAGGAATTTTCGGAGAAACTGCGGTGAACTTCTGGATGAATTTCTTGAAGAACTACTGGGAGAATTTCCGGAGGAAACTCTGGAGCAAATCTCTTCAGAACTCCTGGATGACCCCATATGAACATCCGTAAGAATTCAGTAGAACTCCTGGAAGAATTCTTGAAGGACCTCCGAGGAACTCCCAGAGAAATTCTCAAGGAACTACTGGAGAAGTTTGGATACAGTCTCAAAGAAAGCCTAAATGAATTCCTGAAAGAAAGCCTTAATGAATTCAGAGTAACTACTGGTGGAGCCCGGAAGAATTCTTCAAATATTAATATTCAAATATCCAAATATCCTCCAGGAATACCCTGTGAAGTTCTTTGAGGGGTTACAGAGGAACTTCAGGAAAAACTCCTGAGGAGCTCCCGGAAACTCCACGAGCACTTCCGAGGAATTCTCACAAGGAAGTCCGAAATAATTCTTGGAGAAGTTCATAAGACTTGAGAAATATCTGAAGAATTCCGAAAACTACAAGAGGAATTAATGCAGAAATTCCCAGATGAATTGTGTTATTTTTTTGTTATGAATAAATTCCTGGAAGAACTCTTGGAAGATATTCTGAACAAGTCTCAAATTATCCGAATGAAATTCTGTGCATATTCCGAGTGAAGTCCGGAAGAACTCTAGGATATTTCCGAAATATTCCGGATAAATTCTGAAGGAATTCCTGAGAAGACCTGAAGGAATTCCGAAAAATACCTGGAATAATTTCCAGGAATACTTGAGGAATTCTGGAGAAATTCCTAAAGAAATTGCTAGAGGAATTCTTGAAGGATATTTTGAAGTAATTGCGGAAAGAATTCAAATGATATCCTAGAGGATTTCGCTATTGAATTCGAGGTATTCCAAAAATCCTGAAGATCCCGAGAAGTTAGCAAGAGTGCGATCCTCTCTGTTTAATAAACAAGTGTACACTGCTTGACTGTGGATATACAACAGTAAAGCACATTTGAGATTGGACAAATCAAGCATCCAAAAAATATTCAATTTGAAAAAGACCCAACCGCAGTGGAGTTGGTACTGATTCTGATGGCTTTTCCGCAAACGTGACCTTTAAGAGGTCTTGTTGTGTAGGGGTTATCACGACTATCTAGAGGGAGGAGGTTGAGGGTCTGAGTCCCTCCAAGACACGTGATTCTTTTTCGCAAATTTCATATCAATTGTCCTTTTCAAACATGGTAGTATATGTACAGGCAAGATATTTTACAAAAATGGTTTTCGAATGGCCGAGTCGCTGAATAATATGCAATTAATTGTATCTCGGAGGAATTAAAGAAGAGTTCCTGTAGGAATGCCGGGAAGTTTCTAGAAGAATTTCCGAAGGAATTTTTGCAGATTTACAAGTAAAATTATGGAGCGAAATCGGAGGATTTCCGTCATAAATTTCTGAAGAAACTTCTAGTAGAATTTTGGGAGGAAATTCGTGTGTATTCTTGAAGGAACTCTAGAATTGATTCCTGAAGGAAATGCATGAGATTTTCTGGAAAATAGCCGAATAAATATCTAGAAGTAAAACTTGGAGAAGAATAGAAATCTTAAGGAATTGCCTAAAAAACAGTGAGGGGTTTCTAGATAAGGAGAAATCACAATTACAGGAGAAGGATTTTCGAACGATTTTCAGAGGAATTTGGAGGAATTTAGTGTTCCCAGGGGAGCTTCTAGAGGAATTCTCGAGAATTCTCAAGCCGAAATGTTTCGAGTTGTTTTGAACTTTCATAGTATGGATCCTGGATATCTTATAAGTTTTTTTGGAATCTAATGAATTTCAACCACCTATTTCTGAATATGATTGGATCGTAAAGAGCACATGTTTAAAGGAATTCATTTGCATTCGTTCAATCTTTTCACCATTTAGGGGAGGACGCCCTCCCTGCCCTTGCTACGCTTTTGGTTTTTTCTCGTTCATTCGTTGTTTACGTTTTCGCTTCGTCGCGTTGGAGTTATTTTCTCCCGGACCGTCATGGGAGACTCGGTGGCTGATTTGGTCGCTGGAAAAGTGCTCTAAGCGCACTGCTCTTTGAGGCGGGTAACTCCTCCAGCAGCTTTGCAAGCAACCTGTTCTCGCCGTTGCTGCTTGAAGATGCCGGCAATGCCGAAAAGAGGAAGAAGCAGCAATCACAGCTGCCGCAGGTGCAACCGAGTTTATGGGCGATCCACCGGATTTTAGGCGAGGCGTGAAAGTAATGCCGGCAAATAAGGACCATCATGTCCGTCGGGAGTTCCTCGAGGTCCACAAGGCTTTACCGCGAGGACTCCACGACATGAGGGAAGGAGCTAAAAGTGAGCTCGAAAGTTGCGTATTGAAACCGGTGGCCGTGCAAGATCGCTCGTCACGACAAGACGAGGAGATATCGCGACCAGCTTTATCTGGTCCACCTGGAGCACGGCTCTACAACGTGGAAGGACCTGAAGCTGGTCGGCGTTATAAATTACACCGTCGTTGACTGGGAGCGATATCGGCCAGTGCACCGCGACGTCACGCAGTGCACCAACTGCTTCAATTTCGGGCACGGCACCAGGAACTGCATCCGACTGACGAGTGCCACAAGATGGAGGTTGTTGATCCAAATGCGCCAACTGTGGCGACAAGCATCGGGCTACAACCAAGGACTGTCCAAAGGGCGGCGTTTTGGAAATCAGGAAGAAGGCCCGCCGAAAAGAACCGAGTTCCTGTCTCAACGAGGTGAATCTTTGCCATCCGGCTCCCAGCAGCGATACCAATTCTTCCACCTTCCAGCCACACAAACGGCTGGTGGTGCTGCAGCATCAGTTCAAGCCCAACACCATCCACCAGCGAATGGTCCGCTTCCTTCCCCGGATTCCGTCGTCAGGATAATGAGCCCTTCCGGCCGAGGGCGATCCACCCTCTACATCGGAGCAGCGGTTCCGATTTTCACCCAACTGGCAACGTGACTACGCGGGTGCAAAACACGCTTTAACCAGATCTTCACCCTTGGCATGTTCGTAATTGAAAATGGCTGCTAGGGTGGGTCTGGTCAATTGGAACACTTGCTCACTTAAGAGCAAGATCATTGAGCTGGCTTGTTTCCTCGATAAGAGAGATCGACCTGTCACTTATCACGGAACACACCTGAAGCCGAGGTGGTGTGCATATTCCGGACTTTCGTTCGGGGAGACTCGACGGCCGCCCAGAGGAAGTGGTGTGGCCATCGCTCCGCCACAATATCAACTGTCGCCTGCTTCTAAGCTTCCAACTCGAGCACATCGAGGCCATCGGTGTCGAAGTGACTACTCCGTCGGAACTCGCTTAAAGCCGGCGATGGTTCATCGGCGCCCTTCGAAGGATATCGTCAGTACGCCATTGAACATCATTGAATTCCAAACATCAGCTTAGGGAAACAGTCGCGGAATCAAAACGGCTCCATCTGGAGCAACGACATGGAGGAAGGCCACTACACGATTCTGAGCCCGGATTTCCCCACTCGGCTGGAGTCGGTCCAGCGTCCATAATCGACTTGTACATCGTTAACATGAACGACCCATCTCGCAGCCGGTCGTCTACCAGAGCTCTGCTCGGATCACTATCCAGTGGAAGTGGGCGCCTGGTTAATCGCCTTCAGTTGTCCCGAAATTATCACCGAGTCGACTGGAGCCGGTTCCAAAGGTGCGTGGACTCCAACGTCGACTACGAGGCGCGGCCGGTAATGCCTGAAGCTATCGATCGCCAGCTGCGTTCCATCGAGGAAACGATGTCGGTGGCCCGTGATCAACATGTACCAACATGTACATGTACCGCTAGGCAGGTAAGCAACACCCTAACAATCGATACACTCACCAAAGATTTGATTATCAGGGATACTTCTGCAGGCAGTGTCAGCGTACTGAACTGCCTGAGCTTAAGGCACGCTGCAGTTGAACCACAAATTCATTAAGGCCGGAATGGTGGATCTAAAAAACATTTCGAATAAGATCCGCACTTCCCAGACTATGCTATGCCATTCTGGAAATGACCAAATAATAAAAATCCAAGCCTCAGCCCATTCCACATTTGATCCTAGAAGACAATAATGGCTCTAAGGATCGCTGTAATTCCTGCAGAGAAGGTTACTGAAATAGGTCGTCACTTCGACAACTCACAATCTTGGCAGAACATCATCGTCTCACATAATGAAGCAGCCGTTAACGAGTATGTAAACAACATTCATCTGACTCTCAACGACTTCTCGAGGAGTTGGAAATCATAGCTGACGAATCGTCTATTATATCAAATTACCGAAAACATGAAGGCCCCAGGCTTCACAGCATTCTGAATCTCGAACTCAAATATATGAGTGCTCCGTTCTTCGAGCACCTTTCGCTGATCTTTAATCAGTGTCCGGGAAGTCAGCGAGTCATCCCCATCGGGAAGCTGGAAAATCTTCCTCCCAAAAGTTATCGTCCCTGCCTTCTCAAGGATTATCCAAGCTATTCGAAAAAGCTATCCACTGGCTACTCGAATGCTGAAAATCTCAAATCTTGCTTGAGGAACAGTTTGGTTTCGACGCGGTCGGTCATGATGCCTGATGTACAAACCACAACGCTACAATCTTCCCAGTTATCTGATGAAAATTATCAACAATTACCTGTCGGCAAGACATTCCGGGTCCTCAATCAGGAGGCGAGTTCCAATGCGTCACAATCATCGTCGCAGGCGTCCCCAGGTAGTATCCTCGGGCCCCTGCTTTCAATCTGTTCACCTCCGATATGCGGAACTCCAGAAGGCGGCATTCTGTCTTCTATTCGCAGATGACATCCGTAGATGACATCCGAGGTCCACCGTCTGGCTGGGATAAAAACCTTACATAAACGCTTTGGTGAGTGTCAGAAAAGTTTAGGTCCGTTACTGCATTCGGGATCAGGATTCAATTAGGGCGCTAGTTCCAATTAGGTTATAAAATTTTTATTGTAAATATTAGTCATTAGAGTGATTCATGACTTTTCCCCCATGCTAAACGATGACATTTGCTGTTTATTAATCCAATTTTAAGCAATACCACAACTGAACGAAGCATACTGACTACAGGGACTAGCAAAAAAAATGCCGGCAGTAGATATGAATAATCAAAATAAAATTGGTGAAATTAATTCCATAAAGTTGAGACGAAATATGCAAAATGACCAATTTATCATCACGTTGCTTTCCGTTGCCAACTTCGTAGTACCACTGTGCTGTGATGATTGCAAATTATTCAAATTAAACCTTAATTTCAATAATACTCTCCTCATACCATGGCCATGCTGTAGAATAAACGCACGGATAGCTGAAGACACATTTCTAACAGGCGTGTGATCTTTACTTCATCCACCGTTGAAGGCCTGATTATTCGCCATACCCATTGTGTCACTTCGGTCATCATCAAAGTCGTCACGCATTGATAATTGCTCCAAATGGGTCTGCTTTTGGAACTAATGACCGCGAATGTACCGCCAGTGCACAGAAGAAGAAAAACGTCAATCACCGTTGAATTGGACCAAATTAGTGTGCTTCGACTGTCCGAAATCGAATCCAATTCGAGTCTCTCCAATCGAGAGCATTATCTGCATCTTGTTCGTGACAGCACAGTGGCGACGGACGACGCCGGTTGCCCATCCGAATAAAACTAATAATTAGTTTAATCTACTAGCCGGTCGTCGCCGGTAACACCACTGTTTATGGGACGTTCGGTTGTTGTTCTAACGGAATCAAGATTGAAAAAGTTCTCATCGAGCGTGGAGACAACCGCGTGGTGGAAAACGTGCCCGGCTAATGGTCATTCACCTCAGGCGAGTGGCCAAATACCGCGCATCTTGACAAGCTACAGTGCCAAACATTGTTTGACAGATTTTGAAGAAGCTCTCCGCAAAACGGCGACAACGACGACGTCGTCGCTAAAAAGTGAAAAACTCAAAAGATGGATGCACTCCATTAGGGCGGAGTGCGTCCAATCTCCGACCCCGTCAGCGCGGTGAAAGTCCCGCAACTGCACTACAACGTCAACACACTCCTGCTAAGAAATAACAAATGACACGTTTATTAATAGAACTTTATAATTTATGGTGCCCATTTCACGTCGCGCTGGGTTTAGTGTGATTTATCCCTTCGAAGTTCTGCGTCGGTCTGGCGGCTGACGAATGGGGAACAAGTCCTACTTGGGTGCATCGCGCCAACGACTAGCGATCTTCGCCATGGTCCGATCCGATCGATGTCAAAGTGTGCTGCTGTCATGCTCGGAAAAGAACCTTCCCGGACGATGCGATTGCATCCTGGAACAAGTGGAGTCCATCCACCAGCTGTACGCAACGCTTTGCATACGAAAGGGGGAAACCTTATACGCGACCGACAAAGTTGCAGTCTTCTTCAAGCCTGCCCAACTCGTTGTTGGGGCGAAATGTTGGCGAAGTGCGTAGGTATACGATCGATTGCTCTTATGGGTGGGGATAAACAAGTCATCAAAAGACGTTTCCTGTTCCACTCTGAGCCGTCATATGCTGTCACAGATCGTGTCAATCTTGGGGAGGCTTTTAACTAACACGCCCGTCAATTTACCAACAACGATATCTAATCAAAGGCGGAGCTTCTTTTTGATTATCGTTGACCGATAATGGGATAAGGCTCCTATCAGGTCGGTTATGACATGCAAAACTTACATTCGCCAATCATTTGAAATGGACAGTATATTTGCAATGTTGGAAAGACATCCGAACGCCTAAAAAGCTACCGTTCATATTTACTGGATACCTGTCTTGTGCGAAAAATCAATTTGTTGCGAAATGGATTATAAACGCCTATTCTTAATTTGCATGTTAATTTAGTGATCCACTTAAGAATCACATATAGGCAACATTTTTAAGGAATGATATACTCAATGTTCCCATGGCCACGATTTATTTGATGGAGATTTTTTATCCCAGATTTGCAGACGTCCTTTGTCGAATTTAACGCCACATCATATTATTGAAATGACGAACACTTGGATGAGCATTTAAAATACTCTAAACCACAGTCGTTATTCCGTCCAACCTAAAATTTAACGAGTTTTGAAACAACCAATCGCTAAATTGGAAATGTTAACCTTCCAGCAAAATGGTGGGTTGACATCAAGGAAGGAGCACCCAACAGAGCTCTGGTCCCCACAAGTACCTATTCCACGCTTCCACGGGTCGTCCGATGACAAAAGACCGCCAGCCTAGGGTGGTGTATGGTAATGCAGCCTGGGCCCTGTTGTCCTTCTGACATCAGCTAGAGTGAGAAGGTACGCCTCGAGCGGCTGTTCACCAGGAGGTGTGGCTCAAACAGTGTCTGCCTGGTACCCAACGGCTGATTAACGAAATGCTGTATCGCGTCAGCTATACCTAAGGTGGCAGCCTCACCAGCGAGATATAGGTAACGCAGCCCCGGTAAGGTAGCTTACTGAAGCCTCTCAAATACCATGAAAAATGGAGATAGAAGAAAAAGAGAACGTTATTTTTGGCAACAAACCCGGCAACGAAATGAGGACTATGATTGGAAACTTGGTACCTGGAATTAGAGGTGTGCGCCGCCGCGCCACGCCGCCGCCGCCGACAGTTTTTGGCACGCCGCCGCCGCCGGCATTTTTGCATCGGCGCGCCGCTGTTTCAAATTTGTTACGCCGGTGGTCTATAATTTTCCACGCCGATTCAAAATTAAAAGTCTGCAGAATGTTCCGTGGAAATTTCGATAATTAATTGGAATTTCCGAAGATTTTTCCGCATTGGCGTAACTAGCCTCGATGCCCAGGGGTGGCTATAGCCCATTTATCTATTTCTCTAGTTTGAGCTTCTTTTCAAATCATCTCGAACATTTTACCACCTTATAGAGGTTGCTAAGCCCGGTGTGAAAATAACGGAAAAACAGCTAACCATTTTATTATCATTGGGTTTCCTCCGCAGAACTCGATGAAAACAACAACAAACAAACTTCAACTCAGTCATCCCACCTGGTAAAATTTATCAAATTTGAAGCCCTGTGACTGGAAATGCAGGTTCGTGAACAATTGCACCATCTGGGTTAGCCGTTCTGACGGCTATTTGTTATTATTTTCATCGAGTTTGGAATCAGCTGGGCCAGCCGATGTGAGCTGTCAGCAATCTCAATTAAGCTACCTTAGTGGTAATGTGATAAAGACGATCCAATCGCCTAAGGCAATTGTGGATCAATCACACTCATCCATATTCTTTTTTGGGCATGTGCATGTGCTTTTTGCTGTAGTCCATAGTATCGAAGTATGATTGTTTACTAGCCGATGGATGATTGCTACAACGACTCAAATTGATGGCGTATGACTATGCGTCTAAGTGTAGTAGCGCTCGAGTTTGTCTCGCACACTGAAAGGATAATATGTTCCGGATCGCCGTCAGGTTCCCACCGGTAGGCAGTGAAAATATTTACAGATTTCATACATATTATATCAATCTCAAATCAAAAAAACTCAAAGGTGCAGCCCAATCAGGTTGTACGCAAAGGTGACGTAGGACTACGTAGCTATTTGAAATTGCCATAATAATTTGTGTCGTTCTATTTACATTGAGCAAACTGCTCGGAGGCCAACTGAATCAAGAAGTCGAATAGTTGTTCTCAGATGGATGGACTTTGAGTCTTTAACCGTGGAATTAACATGACTCATCGGCCACTGAAGTCACTCGACTGGCTTTCATTCTGGGACATCACAATCCTTACTTTGCCACGTACGCTTACATCGCGGGCGAAAACCAATCGTTGGAACTAAATATATCTGCGTTTGGTTTCACGCCACTTCTGATACTGCTTATTTCTCCTTTATTTCGGCTATTTTTGAGGATGGTGTCCTCCAAAAAGGTCTTTATACAAAAGAAGGTTGATCCGACAATCCAATATGAACTTTCTTCAAAGTGCAAAACTCAATCGTAACTAGCAAATTTGATAGCGCGGCGGAGGGAGATGATGCAATTAATTTGAACGGATGGAATCACTAACAGCAACCGAGATATCACCCTAAACCCGTTGCCGCCGAAACAATCCATTTTCGCAATTAACTCTTTCTTTCTATAAAATGCTGGTCCTGAGAAGAACCAATTTTCTTTTCCCAATGCGTCTTTCCAATAACTAACTGTATCCAAACGCTTGTCCAATCCTTGCGTTGAAATTGTCCGACCGCCACTTGATGATTTTTCGCTGCTATCCACGCCTTCATGCTGCTGTGTCCACTCCGCTGCATCAAATTTTGTCGAACCACTCATTCCGCTCTTTCCGCGGAATCCCGAGCAAAATGGCTTGCGCGCGCCGGAAAGCTGCTTTATTGTATTCAATAAATTAAGCCCGTTAGCCCCGCCCTTTGTGAATTCTATGGTTGTAAATATAATGTGCACTCATAACGATTATTGAAGGGGCGGGGCTAATGGAATTACTTAATTAGATATAAGAAAGCTGCTTTTCGGCGCGCGCGAGCCATTTCAATCGAAATTCCGCAGACAACGGACCATTCGGAGAATGACAAATTCTAAGAATCCTTTGTAATTTTCTCGCAAGATTCTGAATTTGGTTATGATATGTTGGTTATCTAAGATGCGTATTGTTGCGAGGAATAACAACAGAAATTTGACTCAAGACGAAGTTTCTTCATATTATCAAACATTATCTCTTGGCATCTGTTTGTCCGAGCGACGTTCACCGATGGGTGGTTGCTGTAGATAGTTTCCACTGAGGTGGCGTCTTTATTGATTTTATACAAAAGCCACCATTTTATACAAAAGAAGGTTGATCCGACTATCCGAAATAAACTTTCTTCAAAGTGCAAAACTCAATCGTAAATGGCGAATTTGATAGCGCGTCGGAGAGAGATGATGAAGTGAATTTGAATGGATGGAATCACTAACAGCAACCAAGCAACCAAAACCGATGCCACCGAAACAGTCCATTTTCGCAATTAACTCTATCTTTCCATAAAATGTTGGTCCTGAGAAGAACCAATTTTCTTTTCCCAATGCTCCTTTCCAACTAACTGACACCACAATTTGTAATAAATTTTCAGCATCGGCACTGGCGGTACGGGATCGCCACAGTGCTATTTTTATGGTCAACCCTTTCTTCATATGAAATGCTGGTTCGTTGAGGTTGAATGATCTGCAGCAACACATCGAGCACCACCACCAATGTGATGGATTTTCTTTGAAAATGTTAGTAGCGCCTCCGTGATGCGGTGTCCGCTCCGCTGCGATCGCTTTGATGCGTCCGCTCTACGTAAAATCTTGTTCAAACTGAGGATTAGATCCAAACCCGGAAATGATTGATTTTTGATGTCTGTGCTAGTGATGCATGTACGTGATTGGTTAGTTTACCTATTTCTAAACTTTTTATAAATTATCGATAATAAATAGTTAAAAAATAGTATTTTCATATAAATACAAAGAAGCGTTGACTCATCCTTGATCGAATGGTAAAAAAAAAACTGAAAATCCATCGAGAAACGGCTGAGATATTAAAGTTTAAAGTCTATCATATTTCCGTGACGGTCCCCGATTTTCACAATCGTAAAGTGTACCCCAATATAGAAAACACAGACGTAGTCCTACGTCAAAAGGCAACATTCCTCCAGGGATTCCGACGGGAATATTCTGAGCATATCGAAGGGAACCTCCAGAGACTCTGAAGGTAATTTGAACGGGAATGTTCCAGTGAATCTTACGGAAATGTTTCAGGGATTCCAATGAGAATCTTTTAGAAATTCCGAATGGAATCCTCCAGGAATTACGACACGAGAATATTTCTGGAGTACCAACGGGAATGTTCCAGAGATTCCGTCAGAAATCCTCCAGGAATTCCAACGTGAATGTTCAGGGATTTCGTAGGAAATTTTCGAGGGATGTGAAAGCAAATCGTCGAAGAATACCGAATTTATCGTCGAGGGACTCCGTATCAATCCTCCAGAGATTCCGTTAAGAGTTCTCCAGCGATTTCAAAGGGAATCATTCAGGTATATTTAGGCCAATCGTTGAATAATTACGAAGCAAATCGTGGAATGATTCCAAAGCAATTCATCAAGGAATTCCAAAGTAAATCGTCGAGGGAGCCCGAAATTAATCTTCTAGAAATTTCGAAGCCAACCGTCGATGTATTCCGAAGCAATTCATCGAGAGATTCCGAAGCAAATCGTCAGAGGGATTCCTATCCTAGATGGATTCCGAAGCAAATCATTCAGGGATTGCGAGGCAAAACGTCGAGATACTTCGAAATAAATATTCAAGATATTCTTAAGAAAATCATCGAAGTATTCTGAAACAATTTGTCAAGGAATTCTGAAGCGAATCTCCGAACGATTTCGAAACAAATCTTTGAACGACTCCGGAGGAATTCCAAAGCAAATTAACGAGAGATTCTGAAGCAAATTCTCCATGGATTATGAAGGGTATCCCCCACAGATTCCCAAGGGTATTCCTTAACGATACCGAAAGGATCCAGTGTGAATTCTTCTGGATTCCGGTTGGAATATTTCGATTATTTTGAAAGGAATTGTTTAGAGATTCCAATGAGAATTCTTCTCAGATGCTGATGGGATCTGTGGGGATTATCATGCTGCGAGGCAAGCGGAAGTCTGAAGGAAAAATTTAATCATCGTACAATGTTCTGTGGAATTGTTCTGTAACATACCAACAGCCGTTTTTGCAATTCTGAGCTTAATCGAGCAATCAGAACCAATTTTCAGATCGAATGAGTGTCAGAGGTGTATTTTCCTATATATTTTGACTGAAATCCCCATACAAACTTCAAATCAAATGCGCCAGCTTATGCAACAAGCGATTGAGCTGAAATTTTCAAAGATTAATTTTCTCACCAAAAGACACAATCCTAGGGGGTGCCCCGTGGAATTCGCCAACTTTTTGTTTCCTGGGCCAGTCTATTCATAATGCTATATGTTGAAAATTTATATCACTGCTAACTAACTAACAAATCCTAGGGAGCTAATTTTTTGCTAGGAAGGGCTCCCCATTTCCATTTGGCAATTTGGCAATTTTTGCTAAAAAAAAGTCGTTTAGCTGAATATGTAATTTGGTAAAAAATGCCGTTTGGCTTATATTATTTGTTTGAAGAAGGTCTGTCAAACGACCATTCCTACCAAACGGCATTTTCGGCCAAGTGATCTAGTCCATCAAATGACTTTTTTGGTCAAACGACCATTTGGGCCAAATGACATTTTCAGCTAAATAAGCTGCTAGGGCAAACAACTTTTTCAGTTAAATTACTAATTCGGTCTAATGAGCCTTTCGGCTGTTTGTCGCTTACCGCCAAATGTTATTTTCAGTCAAACCATTTTCACCTAATACCGTTTCGGACAAACGTTTAATTCGGCCTAATGGAATTTGGCTAGATGACTTTTGGTCTTAACTGTTATTCTTGACTTTCGGTCAAACGACAGGTAGGGCCTTTTGGTCGATAGACAAAAGGTCGAAAGGTATTTGGCCGAACAAACTATTAGGCCAAAACCCATCTGATTGACAAATTAAATTTAGCTGAAATGGCCATTTGGCCGCAAAAGTTTGATCAAAAAGATGTTTGCCCGCAATGGTCGTTTGTCAGAGAGGTCATTTGGCCGAAAATGTTATTTGGCCAAACGAGTGGATATATTTGACCATATTATCCGTCCAGTAATCAACATTTGGCCGTAAAATCAAATGACATTTTCGACCAAATTGCCCTTTCTGTCAAACAACCATTACGGTCGAACGACATTTTCGGCCTTATAACCTATTCGGCCAAACGATCATTTCAACCAAACGACGTGTTAGAGAAAAATGGGCCAAATTACCAATTCGGCCTTATGTCTCTTTGGCCAAATGCGATTTTTGGCCAAACTGTTTTCCATTGTATAACCGTTTTGCACAACTTTCATTTCGGTAAAATACAATTCGGCTTGATAATTTTCAACTTAACGTATTATACGGCCAAACGGCTTTTGCCTAATGATTTTCCGCTTTTTTAAATAATTCCCCATTGAATATCCTAAGATTTTTTTATGGATTCAAAGAATTCCCTGTAAAAATACAAAAAAAATCCTTCAAAAAATTGATTTATTTTGTTGAATTACCGAACGGTTACCCGTATTTTTTTTAAATCTCCTAAAGTTCTGAATAATTTTGGTTGAAATTTCGCAAAAATCAGCGTGGAAAATAAAAAAAATCCATGCAAATTGCAATGAATTTCCTATGAATATTTCGAACAATTTGCCGTTGAAATTCAATTTTTATGTTGATGTCCTCATTTTGAGCAATCTCCTGCGGAAAATTTGAAGAATTTTCTGTGTAAATTTCAAATAATCCTCAACAGAAACTTTCCGTTGACTTTCCGAACATTTTCCTGTAGAAACTTGAAACAATTTTCCTTAGAAATTCTTAAGTACTTCTTTGAAATTTCCAAATAGTTCTCATAACTTCATAGTAGTTGTCTTGGAAAATCCGAAAAAAAAATTTCAAATGAATATTTTGGAGAAACTCAGAGATTTTTCGGGAGAAGTTTATCAGATTTTCCGTAGAAATTCAAAAGAATTTTCCGTTGAAGTCTTGAAAACATCCTGAAAAAATGCAGAAAAAAATCTTCAAGAAATGATCGTAAAAAATCTCCACGCCGATTCACGCCGCCGCCGCCGCCGGCTAAAATGGCTTTCGGCGTGACGCCGAAAACGCCGCCGCCGCCGACCAAAATTCTGACAAACGCCGCCGCCGCCAATTTTCGGACCGGCGCACACCTCTACCTGGAATGTCAGGACCCTAAATGAACCTGGACGAGTGAGCCTTCTGGCTCGCGAACTGCAGAATGTTGGAGTGAACGTGGCCGCTATTCAAGAAGTCCGATGGCCCAGATCCGGAGAACGTGAATTCCGAGCCGTGGACCCCACGACCAACACTGCATTCAAGTATAAGATCTATCACAGCGGCGGCGAAAAAGCAGAGCATGGAGTTGGTTTCGTAGTGATGGGCAAGCAGATGAAGCGAGTGATGCGGTGGAATTATCGAATTAGCGAATTAGCGATTAGCGAACGAATTTGTGTGTTGAGGATACGGGGCAAATTATTCAATTACAGCCTAATCAACGTTTACGCACCGACAAACGATAAATCCGATGACGTGAAGGACACGTTTTATGAATGTCTTGATAAAGCCTATGGAGAGTGCCCAAAGCATGAAGTGAAAATTGTTATCGGAGACGCTAACGCTCAAGTCGGTAGAGAGGACTTTTTCCATCCCATAATCGGTAGGGAGAGCCTTCACTCCGCTACCAATGACAACGGCCTACGGCTAGTAAATTTTGCTGCTGCCAGAGGGATGGTCATCAGTAGCACATACTTTGCACGAAAGAACACCCGAAAGCACACCTGGAGACACCCAAATGGTGAAACTTGCAACCAGATAGACCATGTTCTGGTAGATGGGCGCAATTTCTCGGATGTTATCGATGTGCGGACATTCAGAGGTCCGAGCATTGACTCTGATCACTACCTCGTTGTCAGTAAAATTCGATCACGGTTGTCAACTGTATCGGACGAAAGATCACAGCGAACGATGCTTTACAATATCCAGCGATTGTCGGTGGAAGGAGAATCGGCTGAGTACCGCCAGAAGCTCGACGAACGGATAAGTGCAATCAACGTTAAGGACAACATCAGCGATCTATGGGAGTCGATCCATGGAGCGGTGAGCACAACAGCACGAGAAATGGTAGGCACTGCACAGAGGCGACCCAAGACGGGTTGGTTTGATGTGGAGTGTCAGAGAGTGCCAGGCGAGAAGAACGTTGCCAGAAGCCGGATGTTGGTGTCGGGTACCCGATCGAATAGAGATCGGTACAAGGAAGCAAGAGCAGCGGAAAAACGAACCCACCGCAGGAAGAAGAAAGAGTACGAAGAACAAGTTATTAGTGAGGCACAGGAAAAAATGGAGCGGAACGATATGCGGAGGTTTTATGAGTCTGTCAATGGTGTGCGGAGAAAGACAGCGCCATCTCCCGTCATGTGCAATGACCAACAAGGGAATTTGCTGACAGATAAAACCGAAGTGTTTGCCAGGTGGGAGCAACACTTCGAGACTTTGTTAAATAGAGGAAGTGACGGTGCATCAGTGAACAGAATAAATATTAACGACGATGGACAAGCTGTGGAGTCACCTATACTAGATGAGGTTAAAAAAGCTGTTAAAGAGCTGCAAAACAAAAAGGCTGCGGGGAAGGGCCAGCTCCTGGCTGAACTTTTCAAACATGGCAGTGAGAAGCTTTATGAAGTTTTGCACCATATTATGTCGAAAATATGGGAAGACGAGGAAATGCCTGCTAGCTGGTTGGACGGCCTCATATGCCCTCTCTTTAAGAAAAGGCACAGACTGGAGTGCGCCAATTACCGAGTATTCCTTCTCTCCTTAATTCGACGACCAAATTATGTACCGTATTCTGTTCAACAGATTGAGACCGCTTGAAGAGTCCTTCGTCGGCGAATACCAAGCAGGTTTTCGTGAGGGCCGATCAACGACAGATCAAATGTTTACCCCGAGACAAATCCTTGATAAATTCCGGGAGTACAACTTGCAGAGACATCATCTGTTTAGTGATTTCAAGGCGTCGTACAATTTAGCGAAACGGAATGAATTATGGCAAATTATGCTTGAACATGGTTTTCCGGCGAAACTGATACGGCTGATTCGTATAACGTTGGGCGGATCGAAATCAAGTGCACAGTGTTGCTTTTTGCCGATTTCGTGCGCTTTTTTAATAACATTGTTTCTGTTGATTTTTTCGCTGTAGTTTGTTTGGAGAAGACGTTAGATATGAAAAGGGCCTTTTTTTGAGAAAATCTGTAAAATGATTAATCCACCTAAAAGTGAGATAAAAATTTTGCTTAACCATCGAAACCAGATATGAGCCTAGTGTCTTCAGGAAAGTTGTAGCAGATGGTATTTCAAGCCACTTTGCCAAAGAGACCCCATACCTATGACTTATATAGAACGAGATATGTGACGTTTTCTGTGGAAGGTCCCTGAAATCAGCTTTTTGAGCATAACTTTTTTTTCTATGTTTCAGGCAGGCACCGTATATTGCAACACTATGAATTGAGCTGATGTCTGTATGTGTGTATATTCGTGTGTAAATGTGTGTGTGTAGTCATTTTTAGACACACTGTTACAATAGACTCACACTGTCATAATAGACTCAAACTACCCAAGCAGTTTTCTGTGAAAAATTTTTAATTGCTAAATTAAAATAAAATGGGTCTATAAAATGTTTATACATAGTCACATACACACGAATATACACACATACAGACATCAGCTCAGTTCATCGTGTTGCAATATACTGTTGGCCTTTGGCCACATATCAAAGGTCAATTTTTATTTAAATCCTATAGCATTTACATAAACTTAGTGTACACGTAGAGAAAAAAGTGGGACATTCTAAATCTATATAACTCACGTGTAATTTCGTGTAAAACAAGGTTCAACCAGTGGGTAAGAGTAGACATACAGCAGTTTCAGTGTACTAAAAAGTTATGTGCGCCATTTTGCGCCGGAACAAGTTACACGATTCTAAAACACCCCTAGAAAAAACACATTTTCTCAAATAACTTTTCAATTTCAAGAGATAGAGCTTCGCAATCTTTTACAAAAACGTGTGTTTTTGTTAGCCAAACAACTTTGTAGAAGGTGGTAAAAATGCCTGAAACATAGAAAAAAAGTTATGTTCAAAAAACTGATTTCAGGGACCTTCCACAGAAAATGTCACATATCTCGTACTATATAAGTCATAGGTATGGGGTCTCTTTGGCAAAATGGCTTGAAATACCATCTGCTACAACTTTCCTGAAGACACTAGGCTCATATCTGGTTTCGATGGTTAAGCAAAATTTTTATCTCACTTTTAGGTGGATTAATCATTTTACAGATTTTCTCAAAAAAGGCCCTTTTCATATCTAACGTCTTCTCCAAACAAACTACAGCGAAAAAATCAACAGAAACGATGTTATTAAAAAAGCGCACGAAATCGGGAAAAAGCAACACTGTGAAGTGTAAGGGTTGCGGATGAAATATGACGTCATTTTTTACCTCAGATGGAATTAAGCAGGGTGATGCACTCTCGAATCTAATGTTCAATATAGCTCTCGAGGGAGCGATTAGGAGAGCTGGTGTGCAAGGGACGATATCGATATTATCGGGATTGATCGCCTTGCCGTGAAAGAGGCTTTTGTGTCTTTTAAGAGGGATACAGCGAGGATTGGACTCACGATCAATACCAGAAAAACGAAGTACATGGTCGCTGGCAATCAACGTGGGTTCATTAGTGGTGGTGCTAGCGAAATGGTGCTGGATGGTGAAAAATTTGAAGTGGTGGAAGAATTTGTGTATCTTGGAACATTAGTGACGTGCTGTCGACGAGCTGGGTGGTTTAGTGGCTACCGCTTCTGCCTTATAAGCAGGAGGTCGTGGGTTCAATTCCAGGCGCGTCCCTTTCCTACTTTGTATTCCTATCTTAGTTATTTCTGTGTTTCACGTTCACTGAGAAAAATGGAGGTATGATTTCCAATCAAACGCCTTATGAAAATTTGCCACAAGGAATCGGTATGAATTCCAATATGTTGCCTTATGAATGATGATTTTCATTTAAAAAAAGTTAAGTGCGGCAGACTGGGTTCGAACCATGGACGTCGAGGTTGGGAGGCCGGTGTGCAGACCACACGCCCATCGACGCTTGAGTACTCGAGAAGGTAACTGCGTATAAGAAGCACTGTTATTGGAATAATCGGTCGAAGATTAATAAGGCGCCGGTTATGAATTTCGATAGTCCAGTTCGCTGAGTGTTCTACCAAAACGATTCCTACTGTTATAACCTTCCACACAAACCCAAAACCTTCCGTGGCACCTATGAGAGATCGTAGAGTTCTCTGCATCTTTCTTAAGTAGGTGTCCAACTAACCATCCTTCCCCTTCCTCAGCATTCGCAAGGACGTGGCCAGGACAGATCGCGACTTTTGGAAAGTGCATTGCTGTGCTAGAAGGCTGATCGGGGAGCTTTCGGAGTGTTTGAGCGTAAGGTGCTGCGGACAATATCTGGCGGCGTCGCATGAACCACGAATTGTACCAGGTGTATAAAGGGCTGGATATTATTAAGCTTATACAACACGGCAGACTACGGTGAGCTGGTCACGTTGTTCGTATGCGACTGGAAGCGATTGGCCCAGGATCGAGTCCAGTGGAGAAGGATACTCCATTCGTCGTAGGTTCATCGAAGAGCTGTAGCCCATCAAGTATCAAGTAAGTAACCTTCCAGCAAAGCGTTATATCTTATCTATGGAGACTCGGATATAATTCGTAATAACACGTGCCATTAGGTTGTATATGAAACTGAACTCAGCTCGTGTATTTGATTGCTGAGAGATAACAGATGTATGCTTTATTCAGTGCTCATGCATCCCCAACACGGCAGAACCGTTCGATCACCTGCCGAGGTAAGACGTTTTCGCGAATCGCTGTTCAATTATTGCAATCGGTTTCGTATTTCAAGTGCAGTGACACAAACCGTAACCGTATCCATTCAGCAAAAATCTACACAAAACAAGTGCGTTCAATTGTGTCAAATTTACGATACTAAGAAGAAGTTTATCAAAATATTATACTTGAACTAGTGTAAACTAAGAAAATGCCGCCGACAGGCGGCATAAACAGCTTCCCCTCGTTGGGGCACCAACCTCCGACAAATGGGAAATTTCTAGTGATAGCAAGTGCATCAGAATCGAAAAACCTGGAAAAGGTTTCCGCATTCTTAATTGAAAAACAGTGTCTAGTTACTGTGGTGAAGTGGAAAAATAAAAAAACCCGCGACGGAAAGGTCATTGTACACACAAAAATGAGAAACAAGCGAAAAACTTGATGAAGCTTACCAAGCTCGGTGACAATACACCCGTTGCTGTGACAGAACATCTCTCCCTGAATAAGTGTCGCGTAATCGTTTCGTGCCGTGAAGCTATTGATGAAGAAGAAACAGTAATCGAAGAAGAACTCAAATCACAGGGAGTAATTGGTGTACGTCGGCTTATAAAAAAGTTAACGGAGATTTGAGAAAAACTGCCGCGCTATTGTTGACAATCAACAGTCCCAATGAGCCGGAAAGTATCAAAATTGCGTATATGAATGTTCCTACGAGGCCATATTATCCCCGACCGCGAAGATGTTTTAAGTGCTTGAAATTCGGTCACATTGCCGTTTCATGTACCGCCGAACAAATCTGTTTCAGGTGCGGCGAGGCATACCACGACAACAATTGCGAAAAAACAGAAAAATGTGTCAACTGCAATACGAGCGACCATTGCTCAACAAGCAATAAATGCCCTCAATGGATCGACGAAACGAACATAATCAAAGTTAAAGTAGACCGGAAAATTTCGTTCGAAGAAGCACGGAAAATTGTCATTGACAATAAAAAACAGAACTTTGTTGAAGCCATAACGAAAAGCCTAGAAGAAAAACACCAGCAAGACATCAAAATGCGAGATGATCGAATCAAAAACCTGGCAGATACACTAGAAGACAGCATTAAAAGAGAAAAGATAAGGGAGGACGAAACAAAAAAAATCCACGAAAAATTTCATGCTCTGGAACTAAAATTTGAGAAATGTTACAAGCTTTACACTGAAGAGAAAGCAGCTCGGAAACGGGCCGAGCAAGAATACGAATCGCTGTTGAAGCAAGTTGAAACAGAGTGCTCACAAAAGCAGAAAAAGGAATCTCAGAAACATAGGCACATTCGAGAACAAGTTCCAAAACAAAATTCAACCGAGCAATCCCCAACAAGAAAAAAGAATAGACCAGATCAACACGATGCAGAGATATGTGCTAATAGCACAACGAGACCTAACACAAGGAACTATAAAGATAGCCAAGGTAATTCACATGAAAATACACGCACAGTGCTCCCGGACTCCGATTGTGAATCCTCATAAAGTAATTTTCCCCACATCATTGCCAAATGACCCCAAATAAATATAACCTACACGATGAATCACTAATAACAGAAGTACTGCAGTGGAACTGCAACGGAATCGGAAGCCAATTTGAAGATCTTTTGTTATTAATCAGCAAATATAATCCAAACATCATTACGCTACAGGAAACCCGAACAAACCCAACACGAAACATTCACCTCACTGGGTATGAAATAATACACCGCCACCGACCGTCCGGTCAAGGCGGAGTAGCTATTGCAGTCAAGTCAGGGATCAATTACAAAACAGTGCAACTAAACACAACTCTTGAAGCGGTAGCAGTGGAGGTCAATATACCGCGAAAGATGACTGTATGTAGCATATATCTTTCACCTAGCCAGCAAATCAACAAAAGGAATTGGAAACTATTTTGGACACACTACCTAAACCATTCATACTATCTGGTGACTTCAATGCCCACCACAATCGATGGGGATCAGGAAAAGATGATGCCAGAGGAAAAATTGTCGAATCTACAGTAAACGATCGAAATCTAACAATCTTGAATGATGAAACCCCTACTTTCATACATTCAGCAAACTATAACAATAACACGAACCCAACTTCGTGCATTGATCTTACCATTTGCTCCACCGAAATAGCCGACAAACTAAATTGGACAACAGCAAACGACCTGCACGGTAGTGATCATTTTCCAATCATCATAGGTACCGAAAAACAAACCAGAAATCGCACAGCTAGATGGAAAATTGAAAATGCTGACTGGAGCACTTATGAAGCTGAAATTGAGAAACTCATTCTTCCAAACACAAACTACTCTATAGAACAAATAACAGAAGCGATACAAACAGCAGCCTCTAAATCTATACCCAAATCTTCTACGAAGGCCCACCCAAAGTCAGTACCCTGGTGGAACTCAACCGTTGCAGACGCGGTTAAGAAGAGGAGAAAAGCCTTAAGGAAGAAGCAAACAATTAAACCAGATGATCCAACATACCAATTAATTCATGACGAATTTATACTGGCCAGAAATGAATGCAAGAAAATCATTAAAGATGAAAAACGGAAAACTTGGGAAAGATTTGCCTCGTCGATGAACTAAAACACACGAACTAAAGAGAGTTGGAACCGCAGCCAATGAATATCCAAGAAAGTCTCACCATCGAGAACATGGGATATTGCTGCAGACAATAAATTTCTTTCGAAGCCGCTTGACATCGCACACCACATAGCTGCCCACTTTTACACAGAATCTCCCGATGAAACATACTCCGCAACATTCATACCGAAACACCAGAAAGAAGAGAACAATCCAATTCACTTCAAAAGCAACCAGAATTCAAGCCTATGCATACCATACTCGATGAATGAGCTTCTCGTGCAGCTGGATAAACTTACAGGTACTTCACCAGGCCCGGACGAAATACACAACGCAATGTTAAAACAATTGCCATTTTACATTAAAAAGATTTTGCTCGCGGCATTCAACAACGTATGGACCTGTGGTATCTTTCCAGGATCATGGAGAAAATCGATTCTTATACCAATACCAAAGCCAGGAAAATGTCCAAACACAGCAAAGAATCTCAGACCAATATGTCTATCGAGTTGCATACTCAAATTATTCGAGCGAATGGTAAACAAACGTCTAATGGAACATCTAGAATCAATCAAAATATTTGGAAATTCACAATATGGATTTCGAAAAGGACACCAGACAACAGACGTTCTCACTCTCATCGATAACTTCGGAAAAGATTGCATATACAATAAAAACATGCAGAAATCATATTCTTGGACTTATCCAAAGCATATGATAGAACCTGGCGACGTCTAATCCTGCAAAAGCTAGCAAAAGCAGGGATATCCGGTAATATGGCAAGATTCTGCAAACTTTTTAGAACGCAGAGAATTTCAAGTGAGATATGAAGATCAACTATCAGATGTCAAAACTCAAATGAACGGCGTTCCACAAGGATCAGTACTGGCCGTAACCTTTTTCCTACTTGCCGTTGACAGCATAAGATACTTTCTACCAAAGGATACATTCATAAAAATGTACGCAGATGACATAACAATAGCAGTTATCTCTAAATCAGCCAAATGGACTCGCGCAAAAGTCCAAAAAATCCTAGACTCCATACAAAACTGGATCGACGCTACTGGTTTTGAAATATCAGCCCCCAAATCAGCTGTGATGCATACGGGAAGAAGAAGGAAAGTAAACAACCAACCCAGCCCAACTCTGAATAACGAAGAAATTCCACTCACTAATCATCAAAAGTTACTAGGTGTTTGGATCGACAAAAATTTCAACTATAATCTTCACATTAAAACGACACGGGACGAGGTCAAAAACGACTTAATATAATGAGATGTCTCAGCAATACCAGTTTCAGGGGCTGATAGAAAATGCCTTCTACATATTCTACAAATGGTTATTTTACCAAAATTATTATACGGAGCTACTATAACAACGCGTGCTAATAAAAACAACGTATGCAAAATGGAGTCCTATATCACCAAGGAATTCGCCTTGCTACCGGCGCCTTCCACTCCAGTCCTATAGACAGTATTCTTTCAGAAAGTGGTCTCCTCCCACTGCATCTCATAACGACTGAAAAAATCATCAACTATACAACAAGACAGCTAGCCAGAGGAATTTTAACTCCAGAGCTTCATATCGTAGAAGAAACAAGAAATATGATGACCAAATACTACATACCATACATTGAAATTGAGAGTGAAAATCCTTCAAACCTACTAGCCTGGAAAGAACAGCCAAAATTAGTTAACACAGGTATTCCAGACAAACTCCCGCCGAAAGCTAAACAAATTCAATTTAAGGAACTCTGTAACACTGAATATCAACACCACAACCACATATACACAGATGGATCAAAAACAACACAAGGCGTCGGATGCGGAATTCACTCCAACAACATAAACACATCCATATGTCTACCCTCACACCTATCAATTTTCAGCGCGGAAGCATTTGCCATTATAACAGCTTTAGATTACTGCAATATAGGACTGAACGTCATATTCAGCGATTCAAGAAGTGTTATAGAGGCCGTAGCAAATAAGAACACACATCATCCATGGATAGCTAAAATCACAAATATGTTACAAGAGAAGCATGGAAGCACAACGCTATGCTGGGTACCAGCTCATGTAAATATAACTGGAAATGAGAAAGCGGATCTGCTAGCCAAACAAGGAGCATCTCGAAATACTCCCATCGATATAAAAACCCCACTCGAAGATTTCAAACGACTAACAAGTGCACGCATAACAACTGCATGGTGCAATACATGGCACAACAACACCAGTAAACTAAGGCAGATCAAAAACATACCTTTTGAATGGCCTTCTTCCTACAATAGCGACAGATTCATCGGTAGAGTAATCACAAGGCTAAGAATTGGGCACACTAAACTCACGCACGGTCACTTAGCAAAGAAAGAAGATCCACCATGTGTGCTTATTGCGGCACCAGGATCACAGTTGAACACATTCTGATAGATTGCCGACTCTACGAACAAGCAAGACAAAAACACCAACTTGGATCCTCACTCCACGTTTTACTAGGAGACGACGCCAGAACGTTAGAAAACACCATCAACTTCTTAAAAGATGCAAAATTGCTGAAATTGCTCTAAGCAAACCTGCCACACCAGCTTTATAGAGAACTCTATACTAACCGCTGTATCCACATCAACGAACCAAAATAAACAACCGTGAATGAAGACCAGATTATCACCATTACCCAAACGCTAGAAGTTTACACCAGCATACCAACGGACCACACTCATTATCATTATAGTTAGGACGCAATTCTGGATCACCATGACGAAGCCAATCGAGAAACAGCCAATGCAGCAAGCAAAGAAAGCAGTGACAATGATAAAATGAATTATTAACTCTGTATTCCTCCTTTCTTTTTTTAACGGACCCGAATAATCAATACGGTTAAAAGGTCTATAATAAAGAACCAAACCAAACCAACCAATCCCCAACACGGACATCAGATTAATAAAAGTTTTATTTTCGCTGTGCATAGAAAGACCCGCATCCCACGGAAAATCGCAACAGTACGGAGGTAGTTGACTCCAAAAGCGCCAACTGCGGCGAAAACCATCGGATCAAAACCAAGAGTTGTCTAAAACGAGCAGAGTTTCTGGAAATCCGACAGCAGGCTTCCACCATACCAGAATCCTGTCAAAGAAGAGCCTCTTCTTCTGTATTCCGTCGGCAGCCGGAGAACGAAAGTGTCCCAACAGATGAATCTGATCCGCTCTACATTCCGGAGAAACTGGCTCTACATCCCGGAGCAACTACATCCCGGTTGCGAAGTTACCAAGTACTGTTACGAAGTTACGAATTTATGAAGTACTGCCCAACTCACGTCAAAGCCGGCGATGGTGCATCAGCCGCTCTTCGGAGGAACATTGTCAAGCAAACGCGGAGGCAGGGTCAGTGCATTATTGCCGGCAATTTGAATGCTAAATATCCAGCTTGGGTAGCAGACGCGGATATCGAAACGGCGCATAGAGGAATGCCATTACAAGATCCTTAGCCCGGATTTCCCCCCTCGGTCCGGAGTTCATGCAACAATTAATCGCATAACAAAAATTATCTATGCTAGAATGGTGGACCTCCGAAATGATGATTTTTCCAATAAGATTCGAACTTTCCCAGACTGTGCTAAGCCAATCAGGAAACCAAAACTCTGAAATCCAAATCTCAGCCCATTCCACCTTTGACCCCATTAGTCAACAATTGCTCTAAAAATCACAAGATAATTCCTGAATCTGAAACTTCGTATGCCTGAGAAGGATCTCTCCTCTCCCAAAAGTTATCGTTCCATCAGCCTTATCCAAGGGTTATCCAAGCTATTCGAAGAGACAATTCACAGCCGGTTTCTTGAGTCTGTCGAACACCTCAATATCTTGCTCAAGGAACAGTTTGGTTTCCGACGCGGTAGTTCAACCGTACATCAACAACAAGTTGGTCTCAAAAACCTTCGCCATGGCCTTACTCGATGTCGGGAAGACATTTGACAATTTGTGGAAAAATGGCCTGGATGGCTTCCCAGCTACCAGACGAACATAATCAACTATTATCAGTCGGTGAGGACATTCCGGGTTTCAATCAGCGACATCCACGGTAGAAACCACTGTCCACCTCCGTTTAAACTGTTCACTTCTTATGTGCCAGAACCTGCCGGCATGTCGATCAGGCGCCGTTGAACAAAAACTCATCGACTGAAACTTTGACTGGTTTACAATAAGTTCCTGAGGATGATCCTCAGCTCTGCTCCCGGGACAGAAAAAAATTCTAGGTCCTGCTGCCACTAGAGGTGCGCCGGACTAGAAATAGTAGGCGGCGCCGTTTGTCGTGATTTTTCTCACGCAAAGGGTCATCTTAACCGGCTTGGCAATATTTTATTGCATCTAATGAATTATTGGCAGTAGCTGATTTTCTACTCGCCGCAGCCACATCCAGGCGCTATAGTATATGCGCAAAATAGCCAGCAAGAGTTAACCGCCAGAAATTTGTATGGCGAAAGACATCTAACGCTGGTTTTCTCAAAATTAGAAACTTTTCATGAAAAACTATTTGGTACCGGTTATGAGGGATGGTGTCCGCTACTACGTCTACCAAATATTTTTTCGATTAAAGTGCTTAATTTTGAGAAATTGAACCTTAGATGCCTTTCGCCATACTGATTTCAGAATGTTAACTCCTAGTGTGCCGCTGTAAGCACGCTCAAAGCAGGCGATTCATTGCTGAGAAATCTATAGGGTTTCATAAAAAAAATCCTTATTCTATTGAAATATAAGAAAACTCAATGTTTTACTTGGCATAAGACAAGTTCATACAATTTCATTTAATTCCACCACTTGATTGTATCATGACATATGTGACAGTGTCTCGTACTTGACTCGCCTTACGAGACACTGAAGACGGCCTTACTGCTGGGACTCAAATACGTATCTGTTAAGGTACAATCAAGTGGTGGAATTAAATGGAATTGTACGAACTCGTCTTATGACAAGTAAAGACATTCCACAAAAAGTTTAAAATAATTTTCTCATAACTTTTTCAGGCATCTTTTTCGGAAATCATTCGGGAGCTTATTCAATAGCTCAAGATATTATCATCTTCGGGATTTTCTCGGCATATTCGAAGTTCTCATCACAGTTTCTTCGGCGAATTCTCTGGCATTGCTTCGAAATCTTGTATGAATTTGCTTAAAAAATTCTTCTGAATTCCCTTGGTTAATTATTGAAAATGTCTTGTGCAAATTCTTCGAAATTTCGTCAGCAAATTCTTAAAAAATGTAACTACAATTTTTTCAATTTTACTCCGGGAAATTCTTCGGAATTTCCTAGGAAATGTAGAAAAGTCGACGATAAAATAAAATTGTCAACGCAATTATTGATGACTGAAAGCCATTCCGAAAATTTACCTGGCAAATTTTTCGGGATTACCTTGACAAATTTCTGGAGTTCTTTCAAGAATTTCTTTGTAAAATCTCCGAATCTACCTCGGCAAGTTATTCTTAATTTCTGCGGCCAAATTCTTCGCAACTCCCTCAGTATATTCTTCCGAATTTCTGCCCACGAAAAATTCTTCGAAAATTCGGCAAATTGTTTCAGGTTTCAGCAGCAATTTTTTTGTTTATTTTTTTCATAATTCTTTTTCTTCTCGACGATAACCACCGACACCAGGAAGACGACACCACCATCGTACTCATCAATACATGGGTCGGGACCTACGGCATTTTCGCCTATCCGAAGGAAGGCGTGACCAGACATTTTTAGTGTTAGAAAATATCAACGGCGCTAACTGGGGTTGAAACCAGGCCTGCTGGGAGAGGGGCAGTCTCGCTTATCACTCAACCATCCGGCGTCATATCCTCGGAAAATTTTCACGAATCTTTTTCGCCATTTTTGTTTTTTTCAAAATTTCCTCGGCAAATTCTTCAGAATTTCATCCGCAATCTTTTCGGCTAATTCTTCGTAGTAAACACAAATAAGCACATGTTACGATTGAATCAAGAATCGGAAAGATATTCAATTTGCAAAACAGAGTCAATCGCGGTGGATGTTGGTACTCTGATTCTGATGGCTTTTTTTTATTATTTTCGTACGGCCGAGTTGCTGAATAATTTGCAATTAATTGAAATTCTTTGTAATTTCTTCGGCAAGTTCTTTGCAATCCTCTCGACATTTTTTTTATATTTCCTCTGCTAGATCTATGGAATTTCCACGGAATATTATTGCAATATTTCCTTTTCAAAATTTCCTTGACAAATCGTTCGGGGTTTCCTAGCAAATACCTCGCAATTACCTCGGCATGTAGACTCCTAAAAATGTCAAGGGGAATGAGAAATTATAGATTAGCTATGTGACACATTTTAAAAAGCAGCGTGCTGATGGTTAAATTTCGGCGGCAGCGTAACGTCAAAAACTATCAGCGGCGTACACCTCTAGCTGCCAAAGCTGCCAATCCACTGAATGTATCATCAGAGGAAGATATAGTTATGGAGTAAGCAATAGTCAACCTACACTGGGACGCACATTTGTCACTAGTGTCTAGAAAGCCCTTATTCTTCTCACAGTAGTGAAGCAGACGTCCCGATCCTGTGTGTGAGCTGGGAAATTGGGACTCCCTAACTCCATCTACAGGTAAGTACAGTGTTCATTCGTGCATTTCTGAACCCTAATGTATTCGTCGATTCTAGTCATCGCCCATCAACGTATCAGCTGTCTTCTAACTTCATAAATTGTGCATCTTTGGAATTCAGTCCCGTGAAAGCCCTTTCTTCCCTGACTTCATCGAGAACTATCCTCCAACAACGGCCGTCAATCGTCCTACTTCCTGCAACCATTTCTACCGAGCTGAAACCAGGCGCATACGAAAAGGAAGCCTGTATCCGTTGTTGAGCCCAGCGGCCTGCAGCCACCCCGGTCCGTCATCTGAGGAGGATACCCACTTAATTGTTTACGGGGATCTCAGCAATCGCGCACAGCCGAGCCCCAGCAAACATATTTTTTTGTCGATATTTCTGTCAAAGTTGCTGAAAATCAGCAAATAATGTGCCGAAAATCAGTAAACAAACATTATAACAGTTGGAATATCAGCAGAATGTGCAGATTTTTGTCAAGCTGCAAAGTTAAAAACTGACTGTGAAGGATCTTCCGAACCCCTACTAGTTTGAAGTTATTTCCAGCTTTCTGAAGCCTGAATCGCTATCTGTTTCCAGTTCTTTCACAACTACTACCAATTGGAAACTTAGATATCCAACCAGTACCTGTTTGATGGAGGCACCTATTTCTTCTGTCAGTCGAGCCTTGCCCGAGCCCACCGATAACCGATCGCCAATACCAAAACACTTTGCTAGTAGGTAGGTACCAAATCGTTATGATATCTCGGATTCTTGCTATGTTATCGTCCTGGCAGAGACGTGGCTTAACTCCCGAACGCTTTCCTATTAGGTGTTTGGATCTGACTATGACGTATTTCGTTGCGATAGAAATCCGACAAACAGTCGGAAATTCACCCGGTGGTGGAGTTCTGGTGGCCGTTCACTCAGGTCTGAAAGCGACGGCTTTTGAAAACGCTTCTTGGACCTATATGGAATGAATCTGGACATCCTTCAAACGGAGAAGGGCCATTTGGCCGAAAGGATCATTTGACCGAAAGGGTCATTTGGCCGAAAGGATCTTTTGGCCAAGAGGGTCATTTGGCCGAAAGGGTCAGTTGACCGAAAGGGTTATCAGGCCGAAAGGGTCATTTGACCGAAAGGGTCATTTGGCCGAAAGAGTCTTTTGGCCGAAAGGGCCATTTAGCCGAAAGGGTCATTTGGCCAAGAGAGTCATTTGGCCGAAAGGGTCATTTTGCCGAAAGGGTCATTTGGCCGAATAGGACATTTGGCCGATAGGTCATTTAAAAAGTGAGAAATTAGGAATGAGAAGAGGAACGTCTCACTTCTTAGTTTTCATTTTTCTCCTCTCACTGTAAAAAGTGAGAAGCGCGAAATGAGTAGTGATACGCCTCACTACCCACTTCGCACTACTCACTTCTCGTTGTAAAAAGTGATTAGTGAGATGTCTCTCTGCCCACTTTGCACTACTCACTTTTCACAGTGAGAAGTGAGAAATGAAAGAGAAGTGAGACGATTTACTTCACGCTTCTCACTTTTTACAGCGAGAAGTGGTAAAGGAGAAGTGAGAAGTGAGACGTCTCACTTATCAAACTCCATTTCTCACTTCTCACTGTAGAAAAGAGGAGCAAGAAGTGAGTAGTGAGACGTCGCACTACTCACTTCGCGCTTCTCACTTTTTACAGCGAGAAGGGATAAATGAGGAGTGAGAAGTAGACGTCTCTTTTCTCAATCCTCATTTCTCACTTCTCACTGTTAAAAAGAGGAGAGCGAAGTGAGTAGTGAGACGTCTCACTACTCACTTCGCACTTCTTACTTTTGATAGCGAGAAGTGAGAAATGAGGAATGAGAAGAGACACTTCTCACTTCGCACTCCCCATTTCTCACTTCTGACCGTGAAAAGTGAGTAGTGCGAAGGGGGTAGTGAGACGTTTACACTACTCATTTCGCGCTTCTCACTTTTACAGTGAGAAGACAAAAATGAAGAGTGAGAAGTGAGACGTCTCTCTTCTCATTCATAATTTCCCTCTTTTCAAATGAACTATTCGGCTAAATGACCTATTCGGCCAAATGTCGAATGAGTTTCGGCCAAATGACCCTTCCCCCCTTCAAACTGGGCCTTACTCTCTAGTGATTGTCCACTATAAATATGTAGAAAGCCAATACTTTTTTCAATCCGTGATCTATGTTCGTATCTTGTCATGGATTATGTAAATTAGTAATAGGCAAACTCTCAAGCATATTTAAAAATCCACAACAGTTGCGTTCAAATCAGTTAATCGGACAACTTTCCAAGTAACATTGATTATTTGGAATAACAGAATGGTCCAAATTCAAGTCAATTTGTGCGACAGTGCCAGTTCAGACCTCACGAGCACAAACAAGTCATCAAACAAGCGACAGACATAATCCATAATCGTGGCCCATAATCGTTAAAAAGTAATTCACCGGAATGACATCGCCACCACCTACCGTCGAGTTTTTATGTCTTCCTATGCAACCGGAACGTTCTTGTTAACGAATTCATAAAAATACAATTCAAGGCGTGTTTTTACGAGTCGCTTAATCCTGTTTCTTAATTCCCGTCGTCTGCGTCAGCATCCAGCAAGGTGCACAACTGAAGAAAGCAAACATTTTTGGGTGGCGATCGTCTCCACCTTTTGATTCGGTAGGCGAGACACGGAGCAGGCGTTTAGAGCATGAATAAATCATCGTTGACTGAACATTCGAATTCAAGATATTTCGAGAATCCGTGTAAAATAAGCGGTGTGAGAACAAATGATTGGGAAGCGTATTCCATGCGTTGCATCTGAATATTTTGGAAATACTTAGCGGTAAAAACTGGGTCAGCCTAATATGTACACATGTGATAAAATATCGCAAAACGGTAACCAAAAATTAGATCAGCTGTAATTAAGAACGTAAATATTAACTTAAATATTTACGATCATCACGACGCGACGACGAGACTCCATCGGGAAAGAGTAAGATGCAATCGAAAAAGGTGTTAATTTAGGAAATATATTATAGTTTCTTCCCATTTCTTTCCCTATTTGTCTTTGGTATAAACTGGGGGAGCATATAAACAACTTCCTTTTCCCTTCTTATTGCAATTGGATGCGTTTTTTCCTGTCCTGCAACGACATCGAAACATCGAAGCCTAAGAAGTTTCCGTCGGATGCGAAGATCCTCTTTTTCTAACCGACGACGAGACGCCAGAATTTGAAAAAAAAATCTTCTTTCTCCATTGATGAACACCGTATGACCGTATCAACTCTTTGTTATTCTTCATAAGTGTATGGGGGGAAACCGAACGATGAACCTTTAGTCAAGAATACGAAAACGTAGGGGAAGGGGGGCAATATGCCCTAGCTAAGCAAACACTGCTCTATTGTCTTATTTGTAACGCTATTCATGGGTATTTTTACATTATGCATCAGTTAAACAAGATAGCTAGTTGATGCCATTCAAAAATTGTCAAAAATCTCAATCATATTGATAATATTCACATTTCAAAAAAGTGGTGATATTCTGTTGCCGGAAAACTCATGAGGCAAAACGCCTTTTAGCTGGCGGCTCCTAGGGAACAAAGTACCACGCGTCGGCGAATCAGCATTCTAGTATGGATAGTCCGTGGAGACGCAAGTACTTTGTAGGTTATTGCCACTAGGGCGTTTTGCCTCGCCAAAATGTTAGATGTTTCTTCAAAATGTGGAAATTTTCGGTTTTCCGACCTTCCCATGCACTATTTTGAAACTTTTTTCGCCTATCCTACATAATTTTAGATCTAGTTTTGTTACGGACATCTTAACGACGGTAAATATGAGGGAAACCACAAAAGGCGTTTTGCATCGGGGGGGCGTTTTGGGGCCTCTTCCCCTAAACATCACAAACAATCACGCTGAAAAGTGTTTTCCTCTTCATCTGAAGGGGATGTCTGATACGTCTTCGTCCAGCCAACCACAAGACGGCACGCGATCGAGAGCCGGACCCAATGCTGAGAGTGGCGTTTTTCCGCTCGTTTTCTTGAAGCTGTCATGAAACGTGTGAGCCCTGTCATTCACTGACAGAGAACTTCAAGCGCAAAGGCTGAGTCAATTAGTCTGTGTTCCTCGTTTCTTTCAGAATAAATGTTTTGCTGTCTTCGATTTTGTTTTGTTATGCTTTCTGTGCGGTGCCTTTTACCTTTCTTCAGATTACTTCATTACTGCAACTGCAACTGAGATAAAACTATCATCGATGTTTAAGAGCCAGTTTATTTAACATTTTAGGGTTCTGAACAGTAAATAAGGTAATTATTCTAATTATTGTCAGAATCGGAGTGCGTCCAAAACTTTTATAATTCAGAACTTTCCACAATAATCTACCAAACAGATTTCCTTTGATATAGGGGAACGCGATGAACCCATTTCCATCCCATCAAAAACAAAATCAATGAAAAGGTATTTGATTTGTAATTTAGCACGTTAGCGTGTTAGCAAAAAGAAGCGACAAGATTGGTGTTGTATTTCTCTGTATTGCGATGAGATGAATATACATATGTTCAGTGAGATGAAAAACGGAACAGTTCCCTACTTATTTGAAACAGTGCAAAACTTGAACATTGTACAATAGGTAGTTACCATTGAATTCTCAACGCATGCATAAATATAAAGTGGAACGCAAGGTTCACCATTTCATATGTCCAAGAGTTGATCATCAGCTTCCATAAGAAAGTTTGTTTGATAATTTCTTTTTGATACAATTACTTCCATTCAAATGTTAATGATATGTTGAATTCCTCCAGAACAAATAAATAATTTGCATAAACTTCCCGTTCTACTGGAAAGACATGATAGCACGTATTCGACACACAATTAAGTCAATCCATGCATTCGAAAGTATGTTTCGGCGGAACGGACATTCCTTTCCACGCTTCACATGTGATGACACATAACTACTCTATTCCGCCGCGGTCGTCATTAGCGATTCACCATTTAAGTGACCGTTAGACCACCCCAATAATTATCTGCTGCAGTTGGATATTTTCGGGTCTTTGAAAATTATAGAAACACTCATCAATGGTCGGTTCGACTCCTCCCGTTTGCGGTCGGTGATGGAAGCCCCATTTTCCACCTCTGCTAGTGGCTGACCAAAATCGCATCCCGGCCAGACGGGCGTGTAGGAACAAGTAAACCTGTTATTATGACCGCACCGCACACCGCCCGATAATGTGTACTATGCGTTATCCATGTGTGACATTGCTGGTGGCCATTAAGAAACAACCGTATGGTCATGAAATAGAAATTGAAACGAACTTCCTCTTCGGCCTGGGGCAGCATACCAGCCGCTTCCACCTGCTACGATGACGGGAATAGGGAAATTTGGGCTCAGTGACGACAGCGGGGATTACCTGCTGTGTGTGCCAAACATAGGTGTAGTGATTGGAGCCAAGGGCTTTCTCTAAATTACACCGGTTCTTTTTTTACACGGGTGGGTTTTTGTTGATTACGTCTTTTAGCGTTGATGAAACTATGAGTTAACCCCATGGAAAAGTTCACAAAAAATCAAAGAAAACTCACGTGGTATTTAAAAAGCTGTAAAAAATCAGGTTAACCGGGAAATTAAAGAATACCAACCGTGTAAAAAAATATTGGGTGTACAACCAAGCTGGATGTAAATAGAAGTTTAAATTAAAAGGAAATTCCTACGTATCGCGGGACGCTGCATTTTTCAACTTCATTTTTGAAAGTTGAATCAATTTATGCAGCGTTACAAACATTTTTTTGCCTTTCTCGTACAACAAAGTTGTACCAGAAGGCTATAATTTCACTCCAAAAGCCAAATTTTGATAGAAGGCTCGGAGACCCATAGTGTTATATACCAATCGACTCAGCTCGAAAAACTGAGCAAATGTCCGTCTGTGCGTGTGTGTATGTATGTGTGTAGCCCCGGGATTTTTTTTGTTAAACACGTTTTATATAGAAGGACTTGACCGATTCGAGTGCAACTAGTTTCATTCGACGGAGAAACTTTCCTAGTTGGACACTATTGTTTTTGATTGCTAATAACTCATTCGATTTGAATAATATTTCTATTTTTCTTTTAACAAATACGCTGTTTACATGCACACTTTAAGTCATTAATCAATTTAGCCATGACGCAATCCATTACTCTCATAATAATTGCTTATAAATTACTCAATTATTGAGTAATTTATAAGCAGCGTGATAGAGTTGCATCAAATATTTTAACCGCCAAGATGTAGGCAATTAGCACAGCATTTACAACATTAATTCGAATCCAACATATCGAATCGAGAAAGGCATAATCACCACTTGGGGATAAATTTGGGTTTTTTTTTCAACCCAAAATCTATGCGGAACTTTATCGTGTTCATTCCCAAGCCAGTGCAGTGGTGTGTTTCGCATGACGCTTACTGGTCATATTACACAGCCATGGGTCGATATTAATTTATTATTTTATCTTTTTTGCTGGGATACAAGCAATTCTCGCTTAACTTTTCAAAAGGACCTAAGTAACATTTTTTTCATGAATTAATTTGAGTACTGCAATCAAAAGCCTTCATGTTGTTCTGTTGATTGCGCTATTCAAATTAAATCATGAAAAAAATGTTACTTAGGTCCTTTTGAAAAGTTAAGCGAGAATTATAGAGCGATTCCAAGCAACAGCATCAAAATTTAAGAAAATTTTTAATTCATGATTTTCTATTGAGTTGAAACTTTGCACAGTTTTTCAATTTCATCTAAATCGTCATTTTTCGATATCAAATCTTCATATTGAGTCACGACTAACTTTTCAAAAGGGTGTATGTGAAAATGGTTCAAAAATATTTAAAAAGCTGCACAGCAAAAACGGAATGTTCGATTGTTATGATTTTTTCAGCAAAGTTAGACAACTAAATGGTGATTCTTAAGAAAATCTGCACAGTAAAAAAAAATTTTTTTGCCTTTAAATATATCATTTTTGTCACAAAATCTCAAATAACTTACAGCCCTATCTTTTTTCGAACGTAACGGTCCATTATATTAGCTATCTACCATAAAATTTGGTGATGGTAAACTAATAAACAAAAAGTTATGACATTTCAAACATTTCACAATTTTCACATATAGTAAACAAAAAAAATTTCCGTGTTTTTTTTTTTCAAGAATCGCCAGTTTGATGCTGATTTTATTGTTAAGGGCCTTGCGTGAGTTAAACAAGTTGTTTGTATGATATTCCATATTTATGTATTCATCGATATTATGTATATTATATGTATAAATATTATATGTATAAATAATTAAAATGAATTAATATTATCCTAAGTATTAAATTAAATGTGGCAGTTACACAATGTTGTTATAGAAACTCTAAGAGTTTTGGGTTTGAATTTTGGTATGGGATATGATATCATGAAAACAGTTTATTAGTACTTATCTCTTATTCTTTTTTATTCAAATTTTTTAAAATATCAAACACTTTTGAATTATTATCAGCACAGTTTGAGTATAGTTTTGCTTTAATTTTATTTTCCGACAATGGAATGAAACAGTGAAATTTTTGGGTTCCTTGGATCGTTTTCGCGTTATTAAATTGCTCGCTGAGCTCTGAAGCCTTTATTTCGTACTCTTCAGTAGTAGTAAAACAAAATGATAATTTGGTTAAATCTTTTTCTTTTCTACGATTTGCCCAATCAAAAAAGTTCTTTCGCAGTTTTAATTGGATGCTCACGTTCTTTGGCTAAACTTGCTCTTGTGGCCATGCGTTTTATTGTTCCTCCAAGAGCATCACAAGGACCTTTGCCATGTGATGTAGCAAAGAAATGCCATTCTGCATCAATTCCGTACATTGATTTAAATTGACATAGGCTCGAAAAATTCTTACGATTTTTGTACTGCGACGCTGCTCCATCAGACATGAAATATATCTTTTTGACTTCTTTATGCTTATCAACGCGTAAAAAGTTAATCATTTTTCAATGAACAAGTTTACGGATACTGAATCGTGTCTTAAATCTTCGGAAATTATAATAAAACTTAAGTGTTCAATTTGCGTACTTCCATTAAAATAAATAACGAATGGATGAATTGTAGCTTGTTGTACGTTCCAGTGATGGGACTGCACTTCATCTTGCAATACAAAGCTGTAATTTTCAGAAAAATCACAAATGACTAAAAATTCACCATTTTGTAATGTATTTTTCGTATTTTTTAAAAAGCTGGATTGTTCTGTTTTAATGAAATCGTGAGGGATTAAACTTTCTAATTTCAAGCAAAAATATGACACAAACTCATCTACAGGTTTTACAATAGTTTCTATGTCACACCTATCCGTGGTCACCCATTGCTCAAATGATAACTGATCAATATATTTTTCTTCAAACTCAGCGAATAAAGTATTTTCCAATGATGAAGAATCTGGACAATCCGAACAAGATCGTAGATAGCAATTTGATGTTGTATTTTCACACAAAAGACTACCAGTTAACATTTTAATATCCTTTGTTGAATTGATTCTTTTCAAACTATGTAAAATAAGATTAATATTCTCATGGGTTGTGCACACACACACATTATGTGTTCCTGAATTTGAAAGAAGCTTACATTGCCTTGGCCGAAGGCTTGCAAACGTTATTATCAACAGGTTTCAACACTATTAAAAGAATTTTTCGCCAGTCACGTGCAATGAAAATTATGACACTATCAATACTTTTGATCACAACACTGGATCGTGTCTAAGTTTCTTATAGATGCTATGAATAATTAAATCAAAATATCATGAAAACAACTTGTTTAAATCACGTCCCTTAACAATAAAATCTGCATCAAACTGCAATTCTCGAAATAACTTACACAGAAAAAATTTTTTTTTTACTAAATGTGAAAATTGTGAAATGTTTGAAATGTCATAACTTTTTTGTTTATTAGTTTACCATCACCAAATTTTTATGGTAGATAGCTAATACAATGGACCGTTTACGTTCGAAAAAAGATAGGGTTTTGAGATATTTGAGTTTTTGTGACAAAAATGATATTTTTAAAGGCAAAACAAATTTTTTTTACTGTGCACATTTTCTTAAGAATCACCATTTAGTTGTCTAACTTTGCTGAAAAAATCATAACAATCGAACATTCCGTTTTTGCTGTGCAGCTTTTTAAATATTTTTGAACCATTTTCACATACACCCTTTTGAAAAGTTAGTCGTGACTCAATATGAAGATTTGATATCGAAAAATGACGATTTAGATGAAATTGAAAAACTGTGCAGAGTTTCAAATATTTTCGAAATGGTCGCTCAGGATCGACTGACATGCCCCCGTGGAATGCTTCTATAGTAACCTGGGACGGGACTTGCAAAGAGGATAAAATGTAACTTCAGCTGCTGCCAGTCAACTGCTGCTAGTAACTGTGAGGTGTATACCAGCCTTATTGCATCAGTTTCCTTGCCCTGCTATATATTGTGTATCCGGAATAAATTTATACCGCTTTTTATACCGAAATTGGATTTTTCTCCAGATACAGGCAACTTTCCCAACTTCGGAAGTAGTGCGCTGGATTCCCCTAAAGATGCGCTAAACAACGCATCCATTAGTTTGACAGATAAAACTTCGGAAGAAAGTTCGGTTCGGAAGTCCGGACTTCCGAATTCTAAGTTGGTGCTACGCCGACAATACAACACAAAGTCAATCGCATTCTCCTGACATCACTGTGTGACAAGAGTCGACCATCAGCATGATGATGCTGTCGACGTTGCCGGCCGGCGTTTTCCCGATCATCATTGTGTTGTGAAGTTTAGTGCAAACCAGACGTGTCCTTTGGCCAGCAGATGCATGTGTTTTACGGATTGGAATATTTGAGTATTCACAGTAACTATAGAACGAGATTCACTAAGCTGAGATCTTAGGAAACATATTTTACAATGAGATCTGTCCAAACAACGTTTCTTTGCAAAAATCAGCTAATCATTAATTTACAAAATAACTAGTAGATTGAGAAATCGATTGCTTATGTTAACTTATTTGCGAGGTTTCGGCTTCCAGTATTTTGCGCTCGGTAATGGCGGGCAAGTGAGTGGCTTTTTGGCATTCAAGAGGTTGAAAATATTTACACATTTCGATCAATGTAGGCTTTGATTTGAAAAAAAATGTTGGTACTCATCTACTCAAATCTCTTTGAACATCAAAAACCTTTCTTCCTTGATTTGTTTATATTCTTCCATTATCTACAATAATTCTACCCTGCTTTTCAATCTTTTCTAGCTGAAGAATTTGATGATCACAAGCGATATGGAGCTGAACCCCTTTACCTCCCTGTTTAACCTCGTTATAAGGCAGACGAATCTAAACAATAAACTAACAAAAACAACAGTAGGACACAATGTTGACATGGTATTAAACTAGTTCAGCGGATCTCTTCACCATAGATGTCGTAGATCAAATTGCCAATCAAGCGTAGTCGAGAAGTAAGAGCGAATATTTCCGGCCGATAGATATGACTGAATATTTTGCGACATTCAATGTCCTTCGGTTTATGTTGTTGTCAGCAGAAACTTCAAATTGTTGTTGCAAGATCATTGCAACCTGAAGGATGACATGTGGTTGAAAGAGTCGACATGTTTGGCTATATGATCCATTCATCAATTGACAATTTCAGTCGTACGTTCGACTTTTTTTAGTCAAATGACCTGTTTGGCCAAACGACCATTTCGGCCAAACGGCATTATCGGCCAGATGATATGCTAGGGTAAGCGACCCTTTCGGCAGTATGTCGGTTTTCAGCCAAATGACGTACAAACGATCAATTCGGTCAACTGGTATTCTTCATGTGGTATTTTAACATATCCCTTTCCGACAACTAACATTCGGCTAAACGACGGGAAGAGCCGCTTAGCCGAAAGTTATTCGGCCGAAAGTTGTCTGCCCTTACTAACCATAAAGTCAAAACCAACCTGGCCTAAAATGTAATTTGACCAAAATGGACAACTGGTCATTGTAGCCGTTCTCAAAAGCACGTAGCTTAAGCACCACTTCTCAAGGGAGACCACGGACCAAGTAAATTTTCCCGGATGAGACTCTCTCAAGGCGAGTCCATTTAAATTTTCCCGATAAGGATTTATGGATCGGTCCAGCCGGCAACAACGAAAAGAGCCAAATCGGGTCCACCCTATGTTCCATCCTTACCTTACAGCCACACCATACACTCAAAGAATCGGTGAGAGCCCACCAGTACCAGTTATTTTCTTTCTGTACATGCTGATGTGTTTGGTGCTTTTTCACGAATATTTAATTGGATGAATAGAATTGGAATGGAACTGGACTGGAGTGCAATTAGATTGGAATTGAATTGGAATGGGATCAGAATTAGATTGGTTGTGGATTGAATTAAATTCTATTGGAACGTGATCAGTATGATCGCCTCTCGTAGTGAATATGCTCAAATTTGGTGAAATCGGTCCTGGGAGTTGAAAGTTACACAGAATTGTTCGTTTTCTGAACAAACCCCCACCACCTCCCCTTTTCACATGACCATCCCACCTTTGTAACTTCCTCTGAGGATAGAGAATGTCTGTACCAAATTTGGTTGAAATCGGCCAAGTGGTTCAGAATAGTTACGAACATACATACATAGATTGGTTATATATAGAAGAAGAGATAGATAGATAGATAGAGATTGGTTTTATATATATAGATTCACTGGACCAGTGAAGAATTCTTCGCTTTACGAAAGAGTTATGCTAATGATATGCGGTGAACAAAATCGTTAAGTGATTCGAAACAAAATTCCGTGGAATTTGAGCATTACGAAATCAGATTTCTTGATTTCGTTTTGTTCTCGTGAAATCATAGATCGAGAGCAGCTCGCCTGAAAATGTCGTTTAGCTCATTTGGTCCAAATGGTCGTTTGGCTGAAGAGGTGTGGCAAAAATATCATTTGGTTAGAAGGACCATACTGCGATAAGGTTATTCACTGAACGAGTACCTATCCTATGATGGTCAGCACTCCATGTTGCCGGAGTAAAACCAAATGTAATGTCTTGTTCCAGGTCGCCTCGTTCTTGGGTCGCTAGTCTCTCGCATGCCGGCGAGTGCGTGGTCTATACCGGAGTCGACCTCTTCGTAGGTTCTCCTAAACATGACTTTTGCTGCTTTTCTTCCAGCTTTGCACTACATGGTCAGCCACTGTAATCTCCATATTTTATCAGCCTGCCTATGTCTGCGTTTTTGTACACTTGGTACAACTCGTGATTCATGTGTCTGCGCTGTTGACCATCATCTTTGATGCCATGATGCTTCTGTAAAGGGCTTGGACGAATCAACAATGGTTGAGCTACCGAATTCAGGCTACAGGGTACGCAAACTGTAGAGAGTCCTACTTGCAGCCTCAATGCGTCTTTTCACCTCGCGGCTAACGTCATTATCACGCCAGAGTGTTCCGATATATTAATTAGTCCAAAACCTCAAATCGCAACCTATTCTTATTTCCATCTCAGGACCACCGCAGCACCACGCTCTCAGCCAGCCATCAGGTACTGTTTGACAAAGTTTCAATCAGTCTCCCATTTAAGAGCGAAAGCAGCCTCTTCCACTGCTCTGCAATCTATACCAATGATGTCGATATCATCCGCATAACCAAGGACCAGGGAATCAATATTCGAGCAACGCCTAACAATTACTCTTTGTCACAGAGTTTATTACGATTAATGCACTTCAACAAGCCTTTGTCAGAACCCGAACACAATATGACAAGAATCATTTCCATTGCATGCTCTGATATTTCGAAAATGACGTACTATTTACGTAATCAGAGTTAGATTCTCGAATATTTACATAATAGCAGAAACTACGGTAGCATAAAACCGAAATTTAGTAGGTAAAGATAATGCAAAATTACGGTATGAAAAGTTAGAAAATTGTCTTCTTTTTTGTTTCTGTTAAAAAATCGGATCTTTGTCATTATTTTCTCCGACAAAACAAAGCTTTGTCGTTGATTCTCTTTGTCGTTGTTTCAAGCATCCTAAAAAAAATTATTCAGCCATTTATTTAATGTGTTTATCAACAGGCATCTTACAGCCAAATATAGTAGTAAAATTCTTCTTTATTTACACATTTTTGTTTTACAATTATTTTGACATGTACAGTCGGCCGCGCCTCCAACTTCAATTTTAATTTCATGGAGCTTAGAAGGAAGGTCGTGCGATATTTGCCATCACAAATTTGCCCTCCTCGCTTTCAAATCGACTTCTATAAACATTCTTCATGCCTGCCTTATCCTAACGGAACTATCAATTCTATACTTTCGCCTCTAATGTATATCATGAACATGTACGTCCAAGTTTGGAAGATGATATTAGCATTTCCATATCATTTTCAATTTTAATTATTATTATTATTATTATTTATATGTTTCTACAATTTTTAAAATATAATGTATCATGACGGCCTATGAGGCGCTAGTGTTTTTTAAAATTTGATAACCTAACTACTATGTACACTAATATTTACAATACAAATTTGATAACCTGATTGAACTAGCGCTAATTGCACCTATGATCAAGAACAACAACGGACCCTAAACTTTTCTTTACACTCACCAAAGCGTTCATGTAAGGTTTTATTCCGGCCAGACGGTTGGACCTCGGATGTTCTTGTCCTGGGAGGTGTTGAGGATCATCCTCAGAATTTGTTTTGGACCCGTTGAAATTGAAGTGGTGGGTTTAGCGCAGCTCTCCAGACCGCATGCCATATTCGATCACAGGAAGATGTTGCTTGTAGACAGCAAGCTTATTTTCAGGGACAATGACGACCGGCGGTTGATCAAAGGAATAGTTTTCACAAGACGTTACACTTTGTCACCGTTTTGTCAACCTGTTGCCTGAAAATAAGCTTCTCGATCAAGCAAGTAGTCGGCCTCATTGGCCCATTCCACAGTCGTGCCATTGAGGATGATTTTACAGTCGAGCGGAACAAGTTTAGGAGATTTGGAGTGGGGAAAATGATGACCTGGGTCTTCGCCGCGTTGATACAGATCTTCCAGCTGGTGAGGGTACTCTGTCAGGGCATCCAGGCCTCGTTGGAGTTTTGCCACTGGCCTCTGATCACTCTACCGTTGTAGACGATGGATGTGTCATCTGCGAACAGAGAGAATGCCGCCTTCTGGAGGTTCTGGCATGTCGGAGGTGAACAGATTGAAAAGCAGGGGCCTGAGGATACTGCCCTGGGGGACCTGCGACGATGTTGTGCGCATTGGAACTCACTCCGCTGATTGAGACCCGGAATGTCCTGCCGACAGGTAATTGTTGATGATTCTCACCCGTTAGGTGGGAAGAATGTAGCGTTGTACCAGGCCATCATGCCATACATTGTCAAATGCCTTCTCGACATCGAGTAAGGCCATGCGGATTTTTGAGAACCTTGTTCCGTCTGAGGACGTTGGTAACTCGAGTCAGTTGGTGTACAGTTGACCGACCGCGTCGAACCAAACTGTTCCTCGAGCAAGATGTTGAGATTTTCGACACTCAAGTAACCGATGATGAATAGCTTTTCGAATAGCTTGGATAGCCCTGAGAGAAGGCTGATAGGTCGATAACTTTTGGGGAGGAAGGATCCTTCCCAGGCTTCCGGATGGGGATGACTTTCGCTGACTTCCAGGACGATGGGGAAGTAGCTGAGCCGGAGACACTGATTAAAGATCAGCGAGAGGTGCTCAAAGAACGGAGCACTCATGTGTTTGAGCTCGAGATTCAGGATGCTGTCGAAGCCTGGGGCCTTCATGTTCTTCGACGATTTGATATAGGCCGTCAATTCGTCAGCTGAGATCTCAACTCCTCCGAGAGTCGTTGGGAATAAAATGGATTTGTTAGCATGCTCGTTGACGGCTGCTTCTTGTGGACTGACGATGTTCTGTCCAAGATTGTGTGAGCTGACGAAGTGGCGTCCTATTTCAGCGACCTTCTCTGCAGGAGTTATCAAGCGATCCTAGAGCATTATTGCTCAGTGGGATCAAAGGTGGAATGGGCCGAGGCTTGGATTTTAGAATTTTGGTCATTTCCAGAACGGCTTAGCATAATCTGGGAGAGTGGATCTTATTCGAGAAGTCGTTATTTTTGGTCCACCATTCTGGCCTTGATATTTTGTGATTCGATTGCAGCGTGCCTTAAGCTCAGGCAGTCCAGTACGCTGAAACTGCCTGCGAGTGACATTCCAATCGAATCAAATCTTGTGAGTGTATCGATGTTTGAGTTGCTTACCTGCCGAGCCGTCGGTATGTGTTGCTCTCGGCCGCCGTGATCGCCTCCTCGATAGCCGCGCTGGCGGTCGATACTTTCCGGCGTCTGCGGACGCACCTCGTAGTCGACGGTGTTACGACGCACTGCTGGAAACGCCTGCCAGTTCACTCGGTGGTAGTTCCGCGAAACTGCTGGTGCCGATTGACCGAGAGCCCAGTTCCGCCACCACCGGATAGTGATCCGAACTGAGCTCCTGGTATACAACCGGCTGCGAGACGTGTCACTCAGGCTTGTTACGTAGAGGTCGGAGCGTTGCGTGGGCCCGGACCGACTCAGCCGATGGGGAATCCGGGCTCAGGATCGTGTAGTGGCCTTCCTCCATGACGTTGCTCCAGATGGTGCCTTTCGATTGCCGCGACTGTTCCCCAGGCTTGATGTTTGGCATTCAGGTCGCCGGCAATGATATACTGCCTTGCCTCCGCGTCAGCTTGACGATGTCCTCCGAAGAGCCGATGATCCATCGCCGGCTTTGGCTTGCGTTGGACAGTACGCCGCAGTGAGCGCGATTGTGCCGACAGTGGTGATTTCGACACCGATGGCCTCGATGACACTGAGCTGGAAGCTTGGAAGCAGACGCAGTTGATGTTGTAGCGAAGAGCGATGGCCACACCACCTCCCTGGTCGGCCGGTCGAGGTCGCACGATGCGGAAGTCCGGATGTATGTTCACCTCGGTTTTAGGTGCGTTTCGGTGATGAACGCCACGTCTATTCCTTCTCCTCAAGGAAATCCTTCAGCTCGATTGTTTTGCTCTTGCGCAAGCTTCAGTTGACCAGGCCCACCTAGCAGCCATTTTCAATGATAGACATGCCAAGTGTGAAGACCTGGTCGAATCGGTTTCAGCCGCGCAGTCGAGTGGCGAGCTGCGCGAAGATCTCGTCATTGCTCCAGGTGTACAGCGGGCAGATTCTTCCGGTGGGACGCTTCGTTCTCCGCTGCCGACGGAACCCAGGAGGAGAAGCGGGGCCATTCGCTGGTGGATGGTGCCGACGATGCTGGAGCTTGGACCGATGCAGCTGCCGCTGCCGTCGCTTGTGCGGCTGTAGCGGTGGGATTGAATCACGACGGGGAGCCGGATGGCTGGAAGTTCACCTCTGATTACAGGAACACGGTTCTTCTTCGGAATGGTCCTGGTGGAAGCCTTCTTCCGATTTCCAGGAACTCGGCTCGCTTTGGGCAGCTATTTGTGGTGGCCTGATGTTTGTCGCCACGGTTGGCGCACGGGATCCCCACCTCCATTTTGTCGCACTCATCAGTCGGATGGGGTTCGCCACACTTGTTGCAGCGCGCTTCATGCGGCAGTTCCTGGTGCCGTGCCCGAAATTGAAGCAGTTGGTGCATTGCGTGACATCGCGTTGCACTGGCCGATATCGCTCCCAGTCAACGACGGTGAATTATAACGCCACCAGCTTCAGGTCCTTCCAGGTAGTGGAGCCGTGCTCCAGATGGATCAGTAAAGCTGGTCGCGATATTTCCTCGCCTTGTCGTGACGAGCGATCTTGTGGACGGCTACTGGCTTCAGTCCGCAACTTTCAAGCTCTGCTTGAGCTCTTCCTCCTTCATGTCGTGAAGTCCTCGCAGCAAAGCCTTGAGCGGCTTCGTGCCGGTGGTCATGAGTGTAGTACTCCTTGTGGACCTCGAACTCCACGACGATTGATGATGGTCCCTGTTGGCCGGCATCACTTTCACGCCCTCGCTGCAGAGCCGAAAAGTACATTTCAGCCCCTTAGCGATCAGCTGGCGAATTTTGGGCGTAAATCGGCGGATCGCCCTTCACAAACACGGCGGGCACTTCTCCTTCCGCTCCGGTTGCACCTGCGGCAGCTGCGATTGCTGCTTCTTCCTCTTTTCGGCGGATTGCGGCGTCATCAAGCACAACGGCGAGAACGTTGCTCTGCAAAGCTGCTTGGAGGGTTACCCGCGCCTCCAAGAGCAGTGCTGCAGGCACTTTTCCGCGCACCGAATCGGCCGAGTCTCCCATGACGGTACGGAGAAAATAACGCCAACGCGACAAGCAAAAACGTGAACAGCAAACGAACGAAAAAAAAAAAACACTTCGAAAAAATGCGCGAAAAAAACGTCCAGCGTGTTGCTGTCTCGAACTGGAATGATTACAGCCCAAATGATTTTATATATGCTATTCAAACTAATACTAAAGCGTACAGGCTCTTAATGGTTCAACAAGTTACAAAATAAACGAAAAGTAGAACTATGTACGAAGAGCAAACAAATTGGAAAACCTTCGTCTAAGATTAGAACGACTAACACTAAAGTCGAACACGAAGCCACTCTGTTGAAGATCCTTTGCAATCCAGTAATCGCACCGTGCATGCTAGTTGGTGCGTTGGAAAGGTAAACGGAGCATGAGGTTATTTCTCAAAGACCGAGGGCAACGTTAATGTTCACATGCCGAAGAATCGTTGGACAGTCTAAGCGACTTTGAAGAGCTCGGCGATGAATAAAGCCCTCGCCGTATTCCTACGCACGTACAGGGGCTCCAGATGTATTAGTTGGCAACGATCGTGGTAATAACTCGGCAGATGAACAGGGTTTCTCCATGGTAATTTGCGTAGTGCGTAGCGCAAAACCTGCGTTGTACCGACTCGATTCTCTCAACGCCATTGTTGTGAGTTTGGCTCCAGACTTCAGAACAGTATTCTAAGATGGAGCGCGTAAGAGCAGTATAACGCTTTCAGGCAGTAGATGTCGCTGAAGTTTTTGGCGATTCTGAAGATGCATCCGAGAGATCGAGAAGCTTTAGCTACAACATACGATACTGCTGTTTAAATGTGAGTTGGGAATCCAAGATAACTCCCAGATCCTTAATATTGTCCACGCGTACGATATCTGCGTTCAACAAACGGTAGCTGAAGTGAATCGGATTTTTTTCCGCGAAAAGAATTACTGAACATTTCTTCGGGTGTACCATCATACGTTGAGTCTGCACCAATCAGCGAACAATTCAAGCTGCTGTTGGAGAAAGCAACATTCTTCTGTTGAGCGAATTAGACAAAACATCTTGAGGTCGTCAGCGAATGACAATCGTGGTGCCTTCAAAGCTAGATGCACGTCATTGAAGTACAATAGAAAAGGAATGGGCCAAGTGGCTACCTTGAGTATCCCTGATGTTGAAATAAAGCTGGGAGCCTGGTTATCTCCAATGATAACCGCGTCTTGCGGTCTGTGAGGTATGAACGGAACCAATGTAAAGCTACCGTTAATGCCGAACTTGTTCATTTTGCAATCACTGTGCGTGATTCACTTTATCGAAACGGCGGCAGGTCCGTAATACATCGGTTTGCGCAGTTGTACCATACTATTTGTTATAAAGGAAGTCAGGCAGACAAATTAGTAGCTGTTGAACGCCCAGACGTGAAGCCATTTTGGTCGTTGCTAAGAAACGGTTTGCAATCTCAAGTGGTTCCAAAATAACCAGCTCGAATAATTTGGAAACAGCGTTTAACGAAGTGATCCCGCGTAGTTATGATATCGCGTTTGTTGCCCTTCTTGTGAACCGGAAACATGTTTGCAGTTTTCCAGCAAGCAGGTATCCACTATTGATTGATGCTTGGAGAAGAAGTATCAGGGTCCGAACGTCCAAATGTCTTTCAGTAGAACCGAGGGAAAACCGTCGGGTCCCGGAGAAGCTACATTTAAGCCGAGAAGAAGCACTGATAACCATCGTTGCATCAATGTCGAAGGCGCCAAGAGTTTGGTTGACGGTCAGAGATAATCGCAGCGTTCTCAATTTCCACGGCTGTTAGTACCTCGTTTGAGAACACGCTCGAAAACTTCTCGGAAAAGAGCGAACAAATGTCCTGGGTCTAGATGCCGTGTTGTCATTGAGCGTCATGGAGGAAGGTAATCAGATTCCTGCGTTGCTCGTTGACGTATTGCCAGAAGCGTTTAGGATGCGATTTGAGGTTGCGTTGAATATTAGCTGATATCGAGAGTAACACTCTTACTGGCTCGCTTACTCATAATTGAGCCTAACATAATGGTTGCGCAGTGAGACTGAACGATGCTTGGAAAACTGCCGTAAAGCAGCTTTTTAGTAGTTTTCAACCGTCGCAGCGAGCTGGGTACCATGGAGGACTAACTTCTTACGACAAACTTTCTTTGAACGTGTTGATCAATGACGTACGCCAAGACATTGCAAAAGTTTGCGCTCCGATATTCACATCTTCTAGGTCCAGGCTTTGCGGAAATCGAAAGATACGGTTCATAAGAGGATTGAAATCATGCGTCAATCCGAGGTTGACCACGACGAGCAGCGGCGGATGGTGTGCCCTGATTTTACTAGCGGTGCAGGTGCAATCAGTGAAGATGTAGCTGTCTATGATCACTGATGAAGCAGAGATCAAGGTGACGATTATTCTCGTTGGCGATGGAACTAACTTGAACTAATGCTGCTGAACTAAACTATCGAGAAGCTTTACCGCTCCGGTGTGTAGAGAAGAATGATCTCTGGATAGAGATACCCGTTGTGAAGTTATCCACGTTATGCTCGGTAGATTAAAATCCCCAAATTATGATTTCATCAAGCGCAGTTGCTATTTCTAGAATATTAAAAGCGAACTGCAGTGAGCTTCAACATATTCTGTATCCCGACTCGGTCAGGTGGGATATATAGCGCACACAAAAACAGTTTACGGTCACTAAGTTCGATCGTTATCCAAACCTGCTCAGGCAGTCCCACGATGATTTTCGAAGCTTTTGCTTTAAGACTAGAATTCACGGCAATCGTACACCGCCACCTATTGTTTTACGACTGTTGTTGGAATTTCGATCGCATCGAAAAACCTCGTAAGCAGGACCAAATATCTGGCTGGAAAGCGTGTCATCATTCAGCCAAGTCTCAACGAGAACTATGATATCGAAGCACTGATCAGATGCTCAGGCGGTAATCCTCGACCATGGAATTAAAGCCGCCCACATTTTGGTAGAAAAGCAGCAGTCGTTCATGGCTTCTGGATCGGATGTGTGGAACTGCAAGCGGCGGACGAATCAATGCGGGAATAATGCGAAACATTGGGGTATTGCTGCCTGCGCGAGGATTTTGGAAGACCTCCTCACCGACACCATACGCAGGACCAGGACGGCTGCAGGTCGTTGACGGAAAGGCTCGACTGCGACGGTGGCAGAGGCTTCCATAGAGCTTGTGGCAAGTGTGCGTCCGGTGACTCGATGCATACAGTACGGTTAGATTCGTCCGTTGACGTCGTAGATATTTCAAAACACGAAGTGTTCGAGAAAGAGTAACCTTGCGTGGATTTTGGAAGTCCTCTTCTCAGGAAGTCCTCGTCCTCAGCAAGGACCATGTAAAGCTTGTTGATGATGGTTCCGTTCCTTTGCACACCAGAACGGGTTATTTGACCAAAAATGTCGACCGTTCAGTAAAATGTCCTTTCGTGCAAATGACTATTTCGACCGGCCGAAGAAATAGTTCAGCTGAACAACATTTTCGGCCGTATGTTAATTCGGCAACATGTCCTTTTCGGTAAAAGCCCATTTCGCCGATAATTGTAATTTAAGTGTAATTCATTAATTGAATAATTTGTTCGTTCCATAGTAGGCTAAGATTAAGTGTGCGTTGCAAGATGGTGTGCGGTATTAGGAGATAATTATGCTCTAGGTTAATTGACGTGCTCATAGTGTGATGTTTAGTGCTTGTGCTCATATTGTTTGTCGAGCCAGATTGGCGTGTATTTTCCTACCTGCAGCAGTCATCGTACCCCAGCGCGACATTTCTCCCGATGGACGAAGCATATCTGGCAATCTTTAACCACCCAGAAGCAGACCGATCCGTCGCAATATCGGTCCGAGGGCGCCACGTGGACGAGATCCACCAGCTGGTCCGTCAAACCACGGGCAAGCAACCGCCATCGCGATTCGACTTAATTAAGAAGCGATCACCGAGCGTCAACAAGCCGGAGCGTCATCCCACCGCGGTAATCGACTGGTTAGCGTAAAACCACAACAAACCGGTGAGTCACCAAAACTGTTTTGATCGGAGTGTGGCTTCCGAGGAGGGCGCCGCGGAAACTTTTTTGTGCCAGTCGTAGACTAAAGAGCCTGAATGTGATGCTAAAGCCGAATATTTTCGCGAGTGGCAATCCACCAACGACCTTGGGTCCGTTATTACGGACCCGTGAAAATGCGTGCGTGAGCCCGTTGCGCCACAACTGAAAATTACATATATCTAGGTGTGTATATATCCTATCTAGGGTGTATTGGGGCCCCACACACGCTCCGACGTGTTGTACAACTTGACTCCGCCCCAGGAGATCTGGTTCGTCGGAAGTCGGACCGTCTGTGGGCAGTTGATGACTGTCGGAAGGACGGTTTCAAAGTTGTAACGTTGGTCGGATAAAATCAAAACAGTTGGATTTTGTCCGACTTGTGGTGGCGGAGTCAAATGTTGTACAACTAAGTTGCATTGTGTGTGGTGATGTTGTACAACGCGTTCTTAATTCTTCTGGTGGGATACCCAGGAGCAGAAAGTGATTTTGTGATAATGAAATAAGATAATATGCGATAATAATAATAATAATAATAATAATCATCGCTGCCGCAGGATTTTCTTGCGCCGCCGCCACCATTGATTTTCTTAGGGATCGTTAAAATTACGTAAATCGTTTTCGTCATTTCAACCTACCCCTCCCTTCTGTCCAATCTGTCACAAATCACCGACCCTCCCCTGGTACGTACAACTGTAAAATATATAATGGTTCGTCTTCTTTGTCTATTACTTTTACAAGAAATTTGGTGAGTTAACTCCCTTAACAGCAAATTTTTAGCTAATCAAATTGTTTCTAAAATGTCATAAGGTATTTTTATATTGTACGTAAACAAGATGAGACTCCCCTCTCCCTGTCACAAACTGTCACAAATTGTGTAACCCCCCTCAAACCTTGACAATTTTTGAACGATCCCTAGGCCGCTGCCTGTAGAAAATTGACCACGCCGCTTGGCCAACAGGGCTCTGTTAACAGTGTATGCTCGGTCAAACGTATTTTGTTCTAAAACTGCCTGACAATTTAATTATTTAAAAATGTCCCACATTTTCTTCGGGAATTGCTCTATAACGCTAAAAGATATTCGTTAAGGAATTTCAGAGTCAGAGATTTTATGAAAAATCCATTTGAACTTCATTTGAAAAAACTTCCACTATCTGGAACTATCTGGAGATTTTTTTGGCGATTTTCGCGGAAATTCTGTGATTGAGTAGGGTAATGTTTGTTGAGTTGGACAAGTAATTTAAAAAGAGTTTTAGGGGATTTTCTGAGAAACTCCAGAGAGAACTTTTATAGAACTTCTCAGAGGCATTGATTGCGGAATTACTGATGGATTTACTAGGGCATATTTCAAAATATTCGGAAATTTTGGAAGAATTCAGACTTGAAATTTTGAAGCAATTTTAATGGAATTCAGTGACAGATTCTCAAAAAATTTGTAGAATTTACTATGGAAAATCCACAAATTGAAAGTAGAAAACTTTCGAAAGAATGTCGGAGGAATACATTGAGGAAATTTAAAAGGAACTCAAGGAGGACCTTCCGGAAGAAGTATTTTGCGCTGGGTAATGGCGGCAAAGTGAGTGCCTTCTTGACATTCATGGATGGAAAATATTTACATATTTATCAATATAGGCTTTGATTAAATGAAAAGGAGGCACTCATCTTGTCAGATCATGTCTGCCTTGAACCATTTATTTTGTTTATCAAAAGCCAAAATGTCCTTCCTATTTTTTTATTTCTTTCATTAACTCAATTCTATCCTATTTTAAATATTTATGTATCTTTAATTTTCAGCAACAAAAATTTGATAACCATAAGCACTGTTGATTGCTTCCTTATTGAATCTACCTTCCCATTTGCAGAGAAATGCAGGAAACCTGAACCTGAACCTGAAACCTATAGAAAACGTTGAAAAGCAAATACTTGGAATATTGGTGGAGTTGCAGAATTTTCTAAAGAAATTTGAAAATTTACATGGAAAATCCACAATGAAAGTAGAAAAACTTTCGAAAGAATGTCAGGAGGAATACATTGAGGAAATTAAAAGGAACTCAAGGAGGACCTTCCGGAAGAATTCAAGAGGAACTTCCGTAGAAATTCTTTGAGGAACTTCCGGAGAAATCCTTGGATAAATTCCGGTGGAATTCCTGGAGAATTTCTGGGAATTTCAGATGATTCCGGAGAATTCAGGAGAACTTCGGAAAAATTACAAGAGAATTCCGGAGAACTTCCGGAGAAACTTATGAGGAATTTCGAGGAATTCCTTGAAGAACTTCGGAGGAATTCCAGGCGAATTTCATGAGTAATTCCGTAGGAATTCCTGGTGAACTCGGAGGAACATCCGGAGGAGCTCGGAGGAACATCCGGAGGAACTTTCGGTTGAATTCGGGTTGAACTTGGAGCGTTTCCTGGAGAAGCCTCTGATGAATTCCGGAGGAACTTCTGAGAAATTCCTGAAGGAACTTCGGAGGATTTCCTGGAGGAATTTCTGAGAATTTCGGAAGAACTCCGGAGGAATTCCGGAGGAACTCTGGGAGGAACATTTGGAGGAACTTCCGGAGGAATTGCAGAAGAAGCCGGTAGAATTCTGGCGGAGCTTCCGGAGCAATTCTTGGTGGAACTTCGGTCAAATTCCGGAGGAACTTCGTGGAGGAATTCCGGCAAACTTACAGAGAAATTCCGGAAGGAACTGGAGGAATTTCCAGATGAATCGCTGGAGGAACTTCCGAAGGAATTTCAGAGAATCCCGGAAGAACTTTCGGAGGAATTCTGGGAGGAACTTGAACTTCGGTGGAATCCCAGGAGGCACTTCCAGAGGAATTTCGGAAGAACTTCCGGAGGAATCAGGAAGAACTAATGGAGGAATTCAAAAGAGCTTCCGCAGGAATTCATAGAGGAACTTCCGGAGAACTTGTGAGGAATCGGAAGAACTTTCGGAGGAATTCTGGGAGGACTTTGAACTTGGAACTTTGGAAGAATTCCTGGAGAAACTTCAGTTGGAATTCGGAAGAAATTCTAGAATTCAGGAGGAAGTTCCCAGGAATTCCAGGAGAACTTCCGGAACATTCTTGGAGGAACTTCCGGAGGAATCGGGAGACCCAGAGGAATTCGGAAAGAACTTCGGAGAAATAACAGGAAGAACTTATGGAGGAATTCAGGAGGAGCTTCCTGTATGGACTGTAAAAATCATTCCAATCCAATCATTAAATACAATTCCAAAACTAAACAGATTTCAATCGCATTGCAATCCAACATCACTAAAATGTTAATAACATGCCATT
>NC_085141.1:254142492-254201052 GCF_024139115.2 Armigeres subalbatus
GGCACCAATCATTTTTGACGGTTCAAGAGCTCGGTGAAAGGTGCAGCAAAACATTCAAAGAGAGCCTACGCACTGTGCCAAAGCATAACGCTATCAGCAGCGCTTTGCTATGAAGAGAGAAAGCCGGAATGCCTCGACGTAATTAATCTCGGTGAAAATTCAAATAGAGCACGTAACCCATGATGGCCCAATTGGTTCAGCTCGTCATGCTCGTAACTTAATTGCCGTCAGCGTGCCGCCTCAACTGACTCATTCCATCAGCCAGCGATCAGCGATCAAAACAATCAATTAAACGCGATCGGTGCTATTTTTGCGATATAACACAGGCTGATGGGATGGCTGACTGCTTCTTCATCACGTCGGTTTCCACTTTGATCTCTTAGTCGCCGACCCCTAGGGAGGTTTTCGTTAAATTAAGATGGATAAAACTAGATTATTCGAGGTGCATGTATTGCTATATATGCCTACGATGGTCTTAATAACTATTGGATCAAGACATGTGAAACATAGAACTTTTCAAAAGACCAAGACCAACAATAAGAAACAACGCTGATAGAATGGAAAAAAAGTTACGTACTTGATTGTTTCCTTCTCCAGATTTTCTTGCGCAAGTCAAGAACAAAGTTTCAAATGAGAAATAATTTTAAAAAATTTTCATTGTCTGATAAATTCGCTTGAATTGCTCCAAACTTCAATAGACATGAAAATGTATTTTACTCGTACACTACGAAGCGCCAAAATAGTTGCTTCATTTTATCGTTGCTTGTCAATGGAGCTTCGTTTAGGTTGTTATTGTTCGATTAAAATTGTAATCGACTTCCGAAAGATTGTATACAAAATCATCTTGACTAAAATAAAACTCCCAAAAAAATAAAATTTCCCATTATTAAATCAGAAATTCCATAAACTATTGGGAGTGAATCAAATATGAGCTGAGTTCGAAAACAACCTGATTAATCTGCGTGAGCGGTGTTGTAGCGAAAAAACTAAAATTATGAATGAGTGTTTTTCAGCGTGTTTAGCGCACAAAAATATTTTCTGATCCAATAGTTCGTTCTGCCAATTTTATATAGCATACAGAAAAGGGTTCTCGTCGAAGGATACGTTAAGTAATTCGGACAATACTAAGTTCCACAAAGTTTCTTTACAAAACTTGCACACAACACACACATACATACACACATACAGACATCAGGCTGCGAAATGGTGAGTTGACATCTGGGAGGAGCGACCTGCTCAGCTCTGGTCCTCCAAGTTCAATTTCACGCTTCCACGGTCTTCCGATGACAATCGACCGCCAGCTAAGGTTTTGTACTTAGCTGGTAGTGCAGCTCGAGCATTGTTGCCCTTCTGACATCAGCTAGAGTGAGGAAGGATCATCGACCAAGGAACCATCGTCTCTAATCCTAATCTCAAGGCGTTAAGGAGCCGTTAACCTGGGCACCCTCCACAGTAATTGTCCCTTACCGCGTCATGCTGGCGTGGTGAACCTATTTTCCCGAACAACTCGGGATCAAAATGGAAAACCAAGTTTATTTCTAAATTAGTGGTAGTAGTGTAGACAACCCCTTACCAGAGGTGGGTGTTCAGATCTCTGCCTAGGAGGCCAGAGCATAGTCGACAGTTCGGTGCGAGGCCAGCGTGGGTCACTAACCTTCTTCCGGCTACGCCGGTAGAGGTTATAGACGGCCCATGGCTTGGAGGGCGATGAACCGCAAACGCGATGGGCTTTCGGCCTTCGAGGTGGACAGAAAGCAGCTGACGCCATCTCTTTGCGTCATCGAAGCATAATATCAGTAAGGACCTCGAGAAGCTTGAAACTCGAAGTCGATATTGGACGCCAAGCTGGAGAGGGCGGTCGGACGCCAAGTCTAAACCCGTGAAATCCGTGGAGTCGAGGTCTACGCAGACTGAGGGCGCCAGATTCGCGGACTCGGCAATGTCGAATCGACCGAGGGCGCCAGCGAAGACGGTGGTGCCAAATCACCCAGACTGAGGCTCAAGTATTCGCGGGCACGTCAGTGACTGCTCCAACGAGCAGACACAAAACGGGGAGACAGTCTCAGGGGAGCTCAATGGGGCCGCTCAAAACACGGAGGGTTACTACCCAGAACACCGGCCAGGTACTCTCAAAACGGGGAGAAGGACCTGAAAGGTCCGTCCACGGAAAGACGTGGTAGGGTTACGGCAGGCTGAGAGCTCTAGCCGCACCAGACAAGGAATAGAGGGGATGACGCCTCCTGGACCCTGGACAAAAGCAGAGGAAACCGAAGAGCGCGGGCCGAAAGAAGGCCCAAGCGAATAAGGGTAGCAAGAAGTCTAGGGTAGGCGCCAATCGCTCCAGGGGCGATGCCCTAGTCATCAAGACGGACGAGCAGCATGTCTTGAAGGCGATGAGGAGTGACTTCAAGCTCGGTGAACTCGGCGCGACGTACGAATATGACATACCCGGATGGACGAGATGATCCTCGGGCGTCTCGCAGGGCGCCGCCTACAGAAGTTGGCGGAGGAAGTCAAGGCGAGACGGTCAGTTGAGGCACTACGACGGAGGTGAACAAGTTACAGACCTGGACAGATCACGAAGTCGAAGAGCGCGTCACGGCGCTGCGGCGACAGTGTGAAGTGGAGACGCCCACCGCAGCCATTTGCACGGAAGGTTCGCAGGGACACAGTAGTCTTGGTTCGGCTATCTGCAGCGGACGCCTCCAAGGTAGTCAAGTTAGGGAGCGTCAAGGTGGTGGTCGGTATGCCCTGGGCATATATGAGCAACCCGAAGTTTGTTCAAGTGCCTGGAACCGGGGCACAAGCAATGATTGCAAAGGCCCGACAGAAGCAAACTCTGTCGACGCTGGGTTGGAGGACATAAGGCACAATACGCACGAACCCCTAAACTATTTGATCTGTTCCAGCAAATCTGTGACAGCAAGCACCCCATGGAGGTTGAAGTGCCAGGCATTTAAGCGTGCTGCAAAATCACAGTGCTGGTAACGCAGCTAAACCCGAACCACTGTGATGCAGCCCAGCAACGCTGTGTCAGACAGTTGCTGAAGGGGACGGATATCACCATCAGCGGATCCTTACCGGTCCGCCTGAACGTAATAGGTCACCGATGGGCCTAAAATGACGGTGATATCGACAACGGGAAATACCCAGTCCAAGAGTTGGTTTTCGACACACGAGGGCTTCTTCATTGCCAAAGCAACGAGGTCTTCTTCTGCAGTGTATGCGCCTCCTCGAGGTCGATCGAGCAGTTCGGTCGTGCTGGATTGTTGACGGCTAACTTGACGGGGCGTAGGCCGGTGGTGATAGGGGACTTCAACGCCTGGAATGGGAAGCCGTTCCACGAATCAACGGGGCAGATCCTGCTGAATCACTATGTTGGATGTTGGCCAAATGTCGTACCAAAAGTACCTACAGCTGGAACGGGTCGATTATCGACGTTACGTTCTGGAGCCCTGGCCAAACGAGTAGTTCGAACTGGAGGGTAGATGATGGCTACACTCACAGCGACCACCTGGCGGTTCGCTACAGTATCGATTATATTACCAGTTTTCAGCGGATGGAAGAAGGGCGAGGCCAGCCCTCGTATTGGAAGACATCGTACTTCGACGACGAGGTGTTAATGAAGCGCTCCGCCGTGAGCACAATACTCGGTCTGAGCGGCAAGCAGCTGATAACAGACACAGTACTCGCGCATGCGATGCCACCATGCCAGGAAAGTCCACTTAGAAGGGAGGCCACCGGTTACTGGTGGACTCAAGACTGCGAACCTGCGCCGCGCCTACCTACGGGTACGGAGGAGGATGGCGAGCACGCACAGAGAGCGTGTTGAACGACGGGTTTTGTGGTCAGAGCCGCTCTGAAGATTGAGATTAGATCAAGCAAAAGCCTGCTTCAAGGGCCTGTGTCGAAGTGGAAACGCGAATCATGGGGTGCTATAGGGTCGTAATGGCCGAGACACGTGATGGCCCATACAGAGCGGTCTCCAGAGATGGAGGAGGAGGATCAGCGGGGTCTTCCACGTCATGACTCAAACCCTGTCCTCACTTTGTGGAGCTGCCAGGGGTGGCTGACGAAGGAAAAGTAACTGGAACTTAGGATTGCACAGTCCCTTAGTGTGGTAAAGCGCCAGGACCGGATGATTCCGAACCTGGCCATCAAAGCGGCCATTGCTGAGGCTCCGAGATGTTCAGATCTGTCATGCAGAGATGCCTGGACGGAGTCTTCCTGAAGCATGGAAAAGCAGAGCTTGGTCCCCAAAGGCGGAAAACCACCGGGGAACTCAATAGAGACAATGCCTGCTTGATAGGGGAAGATGTGAGAAGATCATCCTCAACAGGGTTGATACGCACGGAGTGGGGATGGTCTATCGAGTAACCAGTTTGGCTTGGAGTCGACCGTAGACGCATTTTGTCGGTTACCAAATCCGCGGAGATAGCTATCCAGCGTAAGAGGAGGAGTTCGCTATTGTGCAGTAGTGACTCTCGACGAGGAATGCGTTCAATAGTGCCAGTTGGGCGCTATTGCAGATGCGCTCCTGCGTCTTAGATTTCCGAGTACGTACAAGATTCTCGAAGCTACTCTAGAATCGAGTACTGGTATACGACACGGATGCAGGTCGGAAGTGCGTTGACATAGCCTCAGGGGTTCCGCAAAGTTACATACTGGGTCCGGTGTTATGGAACGTCATGTACGACGGTGTCTGATGTTGAAGTTCCCGGTGGGCGTGGAATCGTCGGCTTCGCTGACGATATGACGCTGGAGGTCTACGGCGAATCGATCGAAGAGGTGGAGTTGACTGCAGCCTGATCGCAATTGTGGTGGAGTGGATGAGTTCTAGGAAGTTAGAACTGATTCACCACAAGACTGAGGTGGTTGTTGTTAACAACCGAAAGTCGGAGCAACAAGCGGTGATAGACAGGCAACTGCGCGGTCACCTCTGAACGCTCCATCGAACGATAAGCTCACTTGGTAGCCACGTCAATTACGCCTGCAAGCGTGCCTCCAAGCATAGTGGCATTGTCCGGATGATGTCCAGCTCTGCGGTTATGCCATGGTGGGGGCAGCTACGGGCCCTGCGTATTAATCGCTTCAGAACGAAGTTAGAAAGTACGTATAGGCTCATGTGCTCGCGAGCGCAGCGCGTACCAGCTCGTGTCGCACGATGCACTTTGGTCATCACCGGTATGATGCCTACTTTCGTTATCGTGAAGACATGAGTGCTCCAAACGCGGCACGAGAGGCATCCGTAGGACGTCAGGTTGGCATCAATGGTCAATGGCAGCGTGCGTGGGACAGCCACTAAGGATAGATCACTGCCCTAACGTACGGTCCGCGGGCCGGATGCCCCTCAGCTTCATTTTTGTAGCCCGCACCGTGGTAGAAAAGACTTCAACCGGCCCCAGCTTTTATAAATGGCTGATAAGCTTATTTTTTTATCTTATATATATATAAAACCAATCTATGTATGTATGTTCGTTAACTATTTCTGAACCACTTGGCCGATTTCAACCAAATTTGGTACAGACATTCTCTATCCTCAGGGGAAGTTGACAAAGGTGGATGGTCATGTGGAAAAGGGGAGGGTGTGGAGTGGGGTTTGTTCAGAAACGAACATTCTGTGTAACTTTCAACTCCCAGGACCGATTTCGACCAGATTTTGTACACATATTACCATGAGGAGGCGATCATACTGGAGGAATTTGAAAAAGGGGAGGGTCTGGAGGGAGGGTTTGTTCAGAAAACGAGCAATTCAAAGTATTATGAACCCTGTACGATTTCAACCAAATTTGGTACACATTCTACATCATAAGGAAAAGATAACAAAGCGGGTGGGATGGTCATTGGGAAAAAGGGGAGGTTATAGGGAGGTGTTGTCTTCAGAAAACGAGCAACTCAGTGTAACTCCAACCCCAGGACCGATTTCAATCAAATTTTGTACAATATCAATTGAGGACCAACGTAGGAGGGTAATTTGGACAAGGGTAGGGGTCTGGAGGGATGGTATTCAGAAAACGGGCAATTTAGTGCAACTTCTGAACGCCTGACGATTTCAACCAAATATTATGTACACTTCTCTATCCCAAGGAGAAGATAACAAAGCGTGAAATGGTCATTGAGACAAAAGGGAGGTTATGGGGAAGGGTTGTCTTTAGAAACGAGCAATTCAGTGTAACTCCAACCCCGGACCAATTCAATCCAGATTAAATGATGAAATCATTCAACTCTATGATTAAAGATGATTTATTAATTTTTGACAATGATGAATGATAAGGATTAACGATTAAATTATTTTTGACAATAATTAACGATTATGAATAATGAAAAAAAACGGTGGAGTATGATTAACGATTACCGATCGTGATTAAATATTGACACACTATGTATGTATGATTAATGATTAACGATCGATATGATTAATGATTATGAATGATCAAATTGAATGATTTGATAGTGATCCATAATCGAGTAACCTTTAATCCAAATTTTGAAAGGTATAAAATTATATGCTTATGATTAAAGATTAATGAATAAAGCAAGATATGCAATGATCCAATGCTCCAACACAACTTCTGTACCCTTGCCCGATTTCAACCAAATTGAACAAACATTCTCTTTCTTAAGAAGGCGAAACACGATGGTGATGAAGCGCACATTCTTCATATTAAGGAGACGACGATAGTGGGTAGGATAAGGGGAAAAGGGGTGGGTCTGGTGGAGTTGATTGTTTAACTAGTTTTTATTTCTGCAGCACGGCAAAATCTACAGCCGTGCGCGACAAAATAAAAAACTGATATTTCAACAAAAATTACGTTTGTTAGCTGATTTGTGAAATATTAGCTGATTTTTTGAGCAATGTTGACAGAAATCTCGGCAAAAAAGTTTGCTGGGGCACGGCTGTGCGAATCTCGGTAAAAGTTTAACATTTGCTGAGATCCGGTTAAAAATTAATGTGTAGGTAGTTATCGATCAACTCAACACTTCATCGAAATCATGGTTCACCCAGTGAGCAATGATTAAAGTGTTTCCTTCTGCATGGTGAATGTGATCATTTCTTTAAAAATAGACGGAATAAGGCATCGATGGAATTTTTCTTCTTTAGAAATAGACGTTTCCCGGAATAAGATTTGGTTTGATCCTTTTCAAAATCAGTCAATGTTTTTAAATGAAATCTGCCTTCTTTAATCAAATGAAAGTATCAAAAAACACAATTATCCTTTTGACCAATTGGTTTATTCATTTTCCAATTTCAAAAACTGCGAATTAAACTGCAACTCCGAGCAAGGCCGAGATACAGCTAGTAATTTAATAAATACTGTAAAATATTACCGGTTTAAAAAAGCCTGGTAATCGAGCCATTAACTTCACGTTTTCCAATAATTCCTTTTATTCGTATTGGAATCAAAATGTATTAGATAATATATTTTGAAATGATGATTATGACCAGATGACCCAATGAAAGATGATGGGAACACGCTTTTCACGTTCAACAAAGGAAGGGTTTTCTCAATTTGTTCAAAAGTGTTCTGAAGGAATATGATCTAAAACGACACATGAAACCAAGCATCCATATGAAATTTACACTAAACTAGAAAGATGACAAATGTTTAAGAAGCTTCAAAGATAAGATGCTCATTTAAATTTAAATTTCATCATTGATTCAAATTATTTGTGAAACAGTGGATTATCGAAGCAGCAAACTCACTTCACTCTGACAAACACGAAGCCAGAAAAATGCAGTACGGGCCAGTTTTGCTGTTAGTGAGATTTTGGCAAAATGAATGAAGCTTAGAACTTGGGATGCACATCGGCTATTGTCGGCATCGTGTGCCCTACAGAAAAAGTCTCCTTCAGTAGCATTAGTTTGCCTCGGTACAGTGAGTAAAAGCTCTTGCAGAAGATTTGAAAACTACGTTACGTGAAAAGCCGCCTGCTTCAAATTCTACTCTCGCAATCGGACAATACCGATGTTGAATACTTGGTGCAGGTAGCTGTCTTCAAGGGGAGTTGATGATAATCTTTAAATAGGGAATTGGCAGTTTTGATCCTAATAAGTGAACAACTGCCGAAAAGACCTGAGGGGAGCTGTTAAACCTGTATGAAGGGGCTTGGACACTCTAAAACTAATGGCCTTTCAACTGATGGAACGGCACTTGCGAATGACGGTAAATATCACTGGCATTGTGACCTTCTAAGAAAGGAAAAGCAATCATCAGTGGTATGGTTATGAGAATCTATGGGCGAAAACAATTGATACTCCTGAAGTGTTTGACTTGATCAACGCGAGGATTTACAACCACCAATTCTGAACGATGTTGACGGAAATGGAAGCAGAATAGAGACTTCTGTGTTGCAAAGTTCGTAGAACCAGACTTGAGATAATTTATTCTCTTCGAAACGAAATCGCCATTTTTACATCTGCATTTTAAAAATAAAAGCAGTAAAAACTTCGAATCCTGTTGAATTTTGGTCACTCATGAAAACAATATGCGATACCCAGAAAAATATTTAAACTCTTTTTAGTGGAATGTATTCAACGTCTAAAACGAGTTTAGTACTTCCATTTAATTCCACTCATATTTTGTTATATTTGCAGATACGTATCTCAAGTCAAGTACGAGACACTGTAGACGATCACACAGTGACTCACAAATGATGCCTATAGAATCTATTCCATCTTTCTTTTAGTTTAAGAAGTCTACTCAGTGAATTTACATACAGAAGCTAATAGTGCTTTTATAATCATTCTTCTTTTTCCTAAGTGCTCTGAAAAGCTGAAAATTTATTTAATAAACTTAGAGAACAAAATAAAGACATTCTCCACAGTGTCTCAATCAAGCCACGTAGCCTGATGCGTATCTGAAACTGTTTTACCTTTCTATCTAGCTTTCAATTGATGGTGCTCTACCTGGCTCCACATCATATTCCACCAACTACCAGCTTCCTCTACTAATCTCCCATAAAGTCGATTGACTGGAGTTACGAGCGAGCAACGTAGCGCACGAACCGATCGAGCTCGCGTGATCCAACGCGGTCAGCTGTATCCAAGTTCAATGCAAACGGTACGAAGCCGTTTTTCGCAAATCGTGGCGCATCACTTTTTGAATGATGTTTCACCTCGTGAAAAGCTGCTCTACACGCATTTAATGGCGTGATGGTTAACAGATTCGAGCTCACAGAAGAGAAAAAATACCCATATAGCAGGTATATTTTGCCCACAAAAGCAAAACTTCATCGTCGACAGATGTTCGTAAGGTTTAAAGATAAACCAGCAACACGGAAGATCAAACTGAAGAATCGGAAAAACCGAACCGACTGATCGCGAATCGCCGACATTATGGACAGTCAACCGTAGGGATTGGCGAAAAGTGGGTCGTTGACGGCGTTCATGTGGAACGATCGGCGCAGTGCATTTTTAAGTTCACCACCGATCATATTATAATGCTGTCACTTTTGATTAGACTCAATTAAATCCATTCGGGTGCATAGCAGATAGCAGTGGCGAACACGGTCAGTGATGACGGTCAAGAAAGGGAGCACTAAATTGATAACAAAGGTTTCGAGTGGCAAATAAAGTCAGGAATATTTTCCAGTCGATCTGGATAAATAATTGTTGATCGTTAGACATCCACAACGATCTGCCAAAGCAGATATTTTTTATTTATTAATATGTATTATTAGAAAACGAAATAAGTTTCAAGATGAATTGAAATTATGCAAAATTGTAACAACTCTAGTACAGTAATAAATACATATTTTTTGTCAAGTAAACCATAAAACGTAAATGAAATGTAGATTATTTAGTTGAGTTTTAATTTATATAGCACCTACTATATAAAAACAAGCTCGCCATCTGAAATCAGATTAACACTCATCATTCGTCTCTTATGCAGCATGCCCTCAGTTTCTCGTTTCTAATGTAAAATGCAATATATTTAGTACAACGTTGTAAAATACATGGAAGCTAAAAGCTGGCAATTAGGCTAAAAGCGCAGACAACATGCACTCAGCGCCAATAAAACACAACATTTCAATGCAGCGGGAGCCAGTCGGCAGCATCATGCTGCAGCACCGGTCAATCTGGCCATTACCCGTCCATGATTGCAGCATCCAATCGAGTGCCGGCGGCGGCAGCGGTGGTACTCACTTTCCACAACGCCGATCTACTTGTGCCACTGCTCTTCTCCGAGGCGGCCCCTTCCCAAGAGGTACAACATTTTAAGATCGGCTAAAATCAGAAACGAGGTGCATCTCGTGGAAACATTACTCAACACCTCTAACGCAGTTCAACGGAGTGCGTGATGGCCAAGCAACCGAAGTATTTTGGAAATAGCGCGTTTTCCTGGGTGTGTTTTTCCTATGACACATACCACCACGTGGCGGTATGGAACGAGCACGTAATGTTCCTCTAAATTGAAAACAGCAGCTACCTTCAACATGAAATAGCTGGGATGTTTTTGTGGGTTGGGTTATGCTAGGTGCAGTACGTTTCCATAAATAAATAAACTAATTTTCATTTCTTTCTAACATAGCGATGCTTTATATAAACTTATCCTAAATTATATCATTTAGGTACATATCATAGCCCTCCTTAGCCATGCGGTAAGACGCGTACAAAGCAAGACCATGCTGAGGGTGGCGGGTCGATTCCCAGTGCCGGTCTAGGCAATTTTCGGATTGAAATTATCTCGACTTCCCTGGGCAAAGTATCATCGTGTTAGCCCTCATGATATACAAATGCAAAATGGTAACTGGCTTAGAAACCTCGCAGTTAATAACCGTGGAAGTGCTTAATGAACACTAAGCTGCTCTGTCTCAGTGTGGGATGTAATGCCAAGAAGAAGAAGAAGAAGGTGAATAACAAAACTTTTGGAATTGATCCGTTTGATTTTTATTTGTTGCCAGACTCAAGGCCGGAGTGGCCGTGCTGCACATAAAAGTCTTCCCAAGTAACATTTCAAGTTTTACCGCTCTAGGAATGGTTTTCAAGATTAAATTATAAGATCGACCAATAAAACTCACTATTACACGTCAACCTTTGATGACCACTATAAGAGTAAGATAACCAAGTTCTCTGGATAACCGCTATAAACCTATTATAAGAGTATTAAAACCCTTCTAAACTATCCGCAGAAAAGGGAATTTGGCTGCGGTAGCTGTCAAAATTTGCTTTGAAAGAGAAATAAAACTTTGCCGAAAATAATAAAACAAAATAAATGGTTGATGAGGATAATGAGGGGGGTTACAAAATAATGTTTTACAGGATTTTCGTTCATTGAACTTTCATTAAAATGAGGTGCGCGTTTGATTTTATGGTGAAAGTAATAAAAATTAGATTGATCACCAAGCGCTCTCAAAATAGTGTAGTCTTGGGCAATCAAATTAAAATAGTTATAAAAGCAATATCGTAAATCTTACACATTGTGTTTATTTCCACCTCAATATATTGTTGATGCAAATCAATTTCCAAAAAGTAGATTTCGCTGAAAACATTGTCAAATCATGAAATCCAACGATAAATATCATTGACTTGAAACTGCCTGTACCTTTTCAACATGGCCACCATCAATTTCGATCAGAAAATGCTGTTCTTGTTACAAACCGTTTAAACTCTTCGCAATGCAAATATTCTTATTGGGGTTATTCATTTGACCACATTAAGACAAAAAATTATGGCTTTATTCGAGCTTTGAAAATGTGATTTATTACGCTCTTCATCACAACCGTAGTGCTGCTCATAAGGTCAATAGGCATTTGACGTTTGAGCCTTTTCAGCATATTTATGAGAGGTTTATTGATAGCAATAAGAACGACAATAAAACTGAGCAGTTAGTATGGTGATTGCTATTTTAAATCCACTATAAAATTGAATAAATTCAAGAAGCAAGGAAATTGTTACTTGGGTTCTCCATTCAGCTCAGTCCATGGCTGCACGTCACAACCACTCGGTCTGCGGAGGGCAGATCGATCCACCTGCTCGCCGCACTCGCCTTCTTGTTCCGTGATCATTGTCGAGAACCATTTTCACCGGATTACTGTTCGACATTCTGGCTACGTACCGGCCCACCGTAGTCTTCTGATTTTCGCGGTGTAAACGATGGATGATTCTCCAAAAGCTGCGTTTGTGAACCTCGACACAAAAGGCTCAGAGTGGAGTCTATTTGCAACATCTTGCGCTACAATGAAAATAAAACACAAAACCAACCGGAATCGAACATGGACCTGGATGCGATTTGTAACCTTTTACTGTAACCATCACACCATCAATTTATGTTATTCTGTGACAAGTGCACTACATAAACAACAAAGTTTTTGTTACTTCATTGTACCTTATGTGGAACATGCAGGGACTGCTAAAAATAAATACGTCAGCTGAGCTCAAAGTGTTTTGAACATATCACAAACATTGTCGTAAACAGCAATGAACCGAGGAGTTATTAATACTGCAACTATCTATTTTATTTCGATATGAAACACATTGAATTACAAATCAGCAAGAAGTAGATGCGTGGCATATTAACGCCACTTAAACGGAAATGAAACATTGTGTGTTTCTGAAACTGGAAAGTGGCTTTCATGTGACTGATGTATTGCCAGTGTCTTAATGTATTGAGGCATTCTTATCGATTAGTTGTCAAATGTCATTTTCACCGAACACTAATCGATGAGAATCCTACTAGCAATTTTCATGCGAATAATCCATTATAAACAATGTAATTTATTAGAACAAACAGCTATTTGAAAGATGTTGCGCGTGCTGCTTGGGAGGTCTCGTGTCCGTAGAGCACTATCGGTCATAATGCGTTTGTAGATTGTCAGTTTGGTACAGCAGCAAACTCTATTCGATCGGAGCGGTTTGCGATTTCCTGCCAAGATGCATCTCCGAATTTCTCTGCTGGAGTCGTTATCGGTCACCAGTGAACCCATATACGATTCTCGCTTAACTTTTCAGAAGGACCTAAAATATTTTTTTGAATTAATTTGAGTATCAATCAAAAGCTTTCAGTGGTCTGTGATTGCAGAACAAATTATTCATGAAAAAAGTTACTTAGGTCCTTTGAAAAGTTGTTGAGTATATCTTCAACCACTAGATACAAACTCGTGGTGGGTGGATTACGTTGTCTCTCTTGAACCTCTTCCTATCATGTACATCGTCTCCGACGTGTTGATGACTAGTCGATCCGTTTAGCTTCGCTTTTCAGTCTGATGTATATCACTCAACCTCTCAAAGTTACGACATAACCGTTGCAACCCTCTGCGCGTTTCAAGGGCCGAGAATGCCCATGAAACTCGAACTACGCACATCACCCGTCACATCACATCGTCGCCTTGATCAACCGCATCAGTTTATCCGAAATCCGTTTTCGTTCATTAGCGCCCTAGTGTCACGGATCGATTGTACATATGCAGCTTTGAAATCGTGGGCTGTTATATTCGCGGCATTTCTGCAGTACGACGTACGGCGAACACCTGGTCTGTGGGAGCGTTCGCTCATAAATCCGCATAGTACTGCCCCACGAACCTATATAGATTGGTGTTAATCGGCGGCATGAAATTTAGGAGTACCTTGTAGGCGGTGTTCAGCAATGTGAATGCGCGTAGTCTTTACAATACAGCTTATCGCCCTGTTTGAGAGAGGACACGCACCTTCCATCCACTCCTGCGGCAGAGCCTCATCCTCCCAAACCAGATATTACCTAGCGCAGCGCTCCAGTGCCTCACCACCATGTTTAAATAGCTCTCCTGGTAGTTGGTCAACCCAGGGCTTTTTGTTCTTCAGCCGGCCAATCTCTGAATTTCATAGAGATCCGGAGCCAGTAAAATTATGTCCTGCGCGCGTTCTCCCAGGTTCATCACCATACCGCCATCTTTATCTGCCAGATCGCCATTCAGGTTTTCTTCGTAGTGCTGCGCCTACTTTGGATCCTCACGTAAGAAGGTTCCGTTATGTCCTTCACATATCAGGCTGTGAGCGGCGCTTACGTGAACGGTTCAACTTCTCAGAACTTTCGTGTGTTATTAGCGGTGCAGTTGCTCCGTCTTTTCACGGTCTCAATGCTGGCGCTTTAGTCTGTTTCACGCCCATTTATATCGTCATCGTTCGCCATCGTGCGGTGTTGCAGTGATCTCGCCCATACTGCATTCTTCATTCCACTAACTGCCCACAATATGGCGTCGTTCAAAAGAAATAATTAGTCGCTTACGCTATGATTAATATTTCCTTCCCCACTAACATACTATTCCTTTCCAGTGCGCTCATGGAGATGCAGAGGATTCCTGGTCTCTTATAGCAATGAGTGTCGAACTCATTTTCTCCCTTCATCCTAATGGACTGTGGGACGTCGCGCATCGTTATGGTCTTGATTTAAAGAAACTCGAAGCATGTTGTAACGAGGGTCGTTTCATGTTATTTATTCAATTTATGTTACTCGTAATATCGTTATTTATTTAAATTAATTTAGAAATTTACCAAAACAGTTGAACCAGTCTAGAGCCCGAAATACAAATTCACTGCATTAGCGTTCATTTCCGTTCATGAGCGACACTCGCAAGAAGCGCAAAACAAAATTGATTATGTGAGTTCCTACTGACGTTGTGAGCGGCCGTGGGAATTAATGCCCATAAAATGGATCAAATCTGCCGGGTGGCTTGTAGCACATGCTATCGCCCGCGTGATCGACCGTTGGGAATCCTTTCAGGATGCGTTGACTTGTTTTTCTTGCACAAGATTTTTGAACAGCGAGATGGATGATTGAAGCTGTTCGTGGAAAGAGACCAAACATGCGCGAATATGATTATTTAGAGCGCGAGTAATTTCGGAATCACGAAATTAACTTCGTGATGTCCGGTGATGCAATTACAATTTGGCGGTTAATCTGAGGATTCCCGTTGATCGGTTCACTTGAACTGATCCGTGGAAGAGGCAGGAGTGGCCCAAAGTTCTCGCGCCGTGGTGTCTTTTCAAAGGCAGGAATAGTCAGTAGAGCTTAATTAATACCTGTTTAAATTCCTTCCCTAGTTTGTAGAATCGTATTGTGAAAAGGCGGTGTGTATCGTGCTGTGGCTTGCAATTGAAGGTAATTCGTGCACGTAATATTTGTATTGACACGTGAAACGTGTAATCAACTATTCTAAGGTTTCTTGCCAGTCGTTCGACCGTCCGCGACATCATAACCGAACTCCCAGTGGCCATTTCTGACCCCACTGTCAGGCTCAGTTCTCCGGGGCACGCGGAAGAGGGACGCTTCCGTTTCCACGCTCCCTAGGCAGGACGAACAGCAAGCGCAAACGTTATTTCCGTTCCCTAGTGACGACTAGGAGAACCTCGACGCACGTGTCGCGTCGCGCGCAAATCGAGTAAGTTTCCGATGTTCGAGTGAACCAAGCCAACCACGCAGCAGAAAGGCAATCCGCCTACCCCGGCGAGAACAGAGCTTCGTCGTCGTACGAGAGCAGCGAGCACCGCCACCCCTTTCCGTTCATCCGGCGGCGTCATCATCGTCAACGAAGAAGGTCATTGAGTACCCACCAAATTCATGCGCATGACTATTTAATTCACGCCGCAACATAGTTTCCGTTGCGTGGCGTGCACGCCGTTTTGTAAGACCGTGAAGCAAATTCAGAATCGAAAACCCATTGCGTTCGCCGAGGCGAACGAGAGATTCGAAATAGCACGTCCAGGCATTGAAAAAATCAGATCATGAGTAAAAATCGACTAAATTCATGCCAACTTGATGCTCTACTGCGCCTAATCGCTGATGCTTTCTAGATCGTTGAAATTTGGCGTTCGTTGATTCAAAGTTCTAAGATCTTCATCGCTCACCAGGAGACAACTGAGCGAGGCAAATCACCGTAACCTAACAATGATGTGTTGCCACACGCTGTTAGAAAAATATTCAGACATTAGGAAAATTTAGTCCGCTATGAGAATGGAACTCGATACATTGCATGAGAGGCTTTAATGCTTTGCCCTCCATCCCAGCAACCGTAGAGTGAATGAAGCAGAACACCTGATGGTTTTGATGTTTTATTCATTAGCTACAAGCGTACATACGTTTGGCTTGGCGAACTCGGTTGCTCGTTGGCTGCAGCAACGATCGCTCATAATCGTTGTTTGTATCCATCTGAGCAAGGCTGTTCACTGCTGGCGTATGATGCTATGATTGAATTAGATCAATGCTCGTCTGGTTCACCACGCTTTCAATGCCTGAGAGTCATTAGAATGCACACCCACAAAGCACACACGATAGGTAGACAGGGACCATAGCATGGGAAAGGCTGAGAGAATAGGAAGGAAGAGCGAGAGAGAAATGAACACTAGTGTAAGATAAATGTGATGAAAGCTTGTATTTGTCGGATAAAAGCTCGTTTTTCCACGCGTAATGTAGAAACATTTCAGCTGTACCGTATGAATGTTAGGCGGACAGACAGATTCACGCACAAATGTTGGTCCCAAGCTATAAAATGAGTTGAGTGTTTTCAATGTCCACGTGTCCTGTTCGTAGTTTTTGTGTAGAAATTGTTTTACTGGGAGGTTGGCTCCGAAGCCAACCGCAACTTTTAGTCGGACACGGGTGCGTCTGATTGGGAATTTCGGGATACTTGCCGGTGATGATAAAACCCCTTTATATAATTCATCACTGGCCGATGATTATAATCTTGTTCTCAGATAATTATACTCATAAACCGCATTAGTAGCGTTTTTTTGTGACAGTTTCAGTCAGCCATCTTACTTCCCGGACCAAATTTAAAACTGAGCTTTTCTTCCCTGAAAGGTCTCAACGGTCGGGCAACCTAAATATTGGTGGATGGTCTCCCCGGAGTGGCGCTTAAGCCATCTACTTTTAAGCTGGGAAGGTCAGTAAGGCTGACGGTTATAATGTACAGTGAGAATAGCTTAGTCCGAGAAACTAGAGAGCACAGTGTGAGAGTAAAGATGGCGGAGCCGTTCCCAGGTTAAGGAATCCTCCTGAATCCAAATTCAAATCTATTCATGTTTTCAAGGCACATCATCAATACGGAAGCAACGCACAACTGTCATCTTTTTGTTTCAGCTTTGCTGGTGTCGCACTGAGGAGTATTTCAGCCCAAATCCTGGCCAAAAGTCAAAAAAAAAATTTTAGGAATTTCCATATTATTTTCGTTTTGAATTCTCAAATAGTGATACAAATTTGCATGGACTGTTGATATAATATTGTTTACTTGTAAGCGATGCTGGCTGTACTAGCTTCACCATAGTTTCAATCTGGTTTTATCGCAATTGTGCATTAAAAAGTTAATGCTTTTATCAAGTTTTTTTTTATTTTCATGATCAAGATGAAAATCAATATAGGTATCAATAAAGAAGGTATTTAAACTTTTCCAAGCATGATTCGATCTGAACCTCAGGTGATCCATAATCATGATATTAATTGCTAGCTTTTTTTTCACCTTTTACAATAATATGTTTTACAAAACTAAAACTTTTAATTAGGTTCCAAACAAGTCAAGCAACAAAATTGTCAGCGTTGAAGAGATTGGAGTTTCCTAAATAATTTTAATCTTTATTTTTATTTTATTTGTGAGTTTATATAAATGTTAGAAAAAAATCATGGTTGAGGAGTGCCGAGCCTCACATAAATTACGTTTCTTTCCAGAGAAGAGTGAGACTTTGATGAAACAGATCCATAAAAGCATACGCATTTTCCGGATGTTAAGATTATTAGGAACCATAGCGGTAGATTTGCATTTTGTGATAAGATCAGCTCCATTTGATATACAAAATATTATCCAGGGACTTTAACAGATTCGATGACAAATTTATATTGTTGAAGTAAACAACAAAAGTACATCTTTTGGAAAATATATTAAGTAATAATCAACAATGAAGATTAACTTAAGGAAAACCATACCACTGGTCGGAGCAGATGGTACCACTCGTTGCATGCACGCTGTAGTTCTCAAAGACAGCGTTCTTGCGCCAAGGGTGCTCTATCAAAACAATAACGACGCTGCCTGTGGTCCTTCACTGCTAGATGATATAAACAACAAAAACAAAAAATATACTTTACTGTTTCTATTGAATGCACTTAAGACGACACAATGATTGACATATTTTTGGTCACGCTTTACACTGCGTACTCCATGTGCGCAGCATGCATAAAATAATAAAAATGACAAAATGGCGGTCGTGCAGGATCAGCTAGACTTTCGCAACGGTGGTGTCTGAAGCAACATCGCATCGATTGGCTATCTTCTTGGAATCAGCTCCTCGTCACAATTTTCTCACTCAGATTTAAACTATGAATTGGTTCCTGGGGTTGAAAAGGCGCATTGTAGGAAAAAAGTTAATTGGTTCTTTTCAGGACAGTCATTGTTTTGGGAGAAATTTGATTTGAGAGCATCACTCCTCTAAGTACAGCCAAGAAAGAAAAATTCATTGAAAAGTGAGAATTCTGCAAGAACTGACTTCAGTTTTATTGTTTTTGTGTTTAAAGTGCGCTTACTAAATAGCATAATGATATGGAAATGCTAATATCATCTTCCAAACTTGGACGTACATGTTCCGATAGAATTAGAGGCAAAGATAGAATTGATAGTTCCGTTAGGGATACGGCAGGCATGAAGAATGTTTTATAGAAGTCGATTTGAAAGCGAGGAGGGCAATATTTGTGATGGCAATATCCACGACTTCCTTTCGCCAAGCTCCTGCATGAAGGGGAGGAAGAATATCAGTGTAAGCTTCAGTGTAGAAGTAACACACACAAAATCATTAATTTAGTAAATACATAGTTATTTTCAGGCCCTGCTGTTTTATACAAAAGATGGATGAGTAGACTATAATTAACTGGCGTCATTTCCTTTCATTTCGAAGTTACGGAAATAGTTTATATTTCTGTTTCGTTTCGTTTCGAACTAACATGGTTAATTTCGTCTGCTCGTTTCTGCCAGGAAAAGTGTTATCGCATACCCTTACTCACAGAGTGTTATTTTTAAAAATCCCCTACGCAATCGATAACAATTATAATGAACACATTTCGTCGAGGTTAGCCTACTTTCTTCAATGTATTAGCATTAGCATTGAGCAACCATACAAATTCGTCGGTGTTACAAGCCTGGATTATTGTATAAGAATAGCAACACTTTCATCCGTTACCACAGGACATTGATTTGGGATACAACTACATCTCTTGAATGGGATCAATCACCTCCAACAGCCCAGATCTGTCCTTGCGGATGTTGAGGAAGAGGGTGGATTGTTAGTTGGACACTTACTTAAGAAAGATGCAGAGAACTCTACGACCACTATAGGTGCCAGGTTCGGAATTTAAGGTGAGGAACTGTTTTGGCAAAACGTGGAACACAGAAAGAACCAAGATAGAAATACAAAGTAGACAAGGGCGAGTCTGATTTGATGTACCGACCTTCTGCTTTGGTAAAATAGGGGCGAGCACACTAGACCACTTACGAGCTGTCCCATGCCTTTTTCAATGCGTTACCCAAATCAAAATAGTAATGTCTATGTTCGCACTACGTCCCATCTTCTCTTTTTATATGGGACACATATGTCGCGCTTCAGGGCAAGCAATACAACTGAACGAAGCATACCGAGTTACTAACACTTTCTGCATAACCTTCCATCATACTTCCACGATCAATGTTTCGCTCCAACTGGAATGTGATTGAGTGTAGAAAACGACAGCTTGGGACCAAAACATCATTGCGATACCGAAACCCGATTAAATTGCTCGCGTACTATGTGCACAAAAAAGATTGTAGTGATCGCGATCAAGATAGATCTCGTCAACCAATCGATGCGAGTCGGAATTGCCACCAGTTCATTTTTCTTCGCTCGATTATATTGCTACCGTTGCAAAGTGTGACTTGGCTGTGTCATTATTTTTATGTTTCAAATTTGACTAAGCTCGATTTGAAGCACAGTGGATTTAAAACGAAACGAACCGAACTGGAAGGAAGAAGACTGCTGGAACAATGGATTCATGACCGCGGAATCAGCCGAGCGGAACCGGTTAGTTTCGCTAGCACGCGAGTGTCTTAATTTGACACTTTTGCCGTTGCGCTTCGACAATGATTTAACGGGTGGCGAATAACAGATAAAGTTTGATGTTTGCTTTTGGTAAAATCAATCAAATTCTCGATGAAATTTATCACGTTCCTGTTTGGACAAAAAAATCTTTGAAGATCTATTTCAATACATCATTGGTCTTAGAGAACGTTTTCCCATGGGTGAAAAAAATAACTGATCTAATGAAAATGAATAAATCGAAAGAAAATCGGTTTCTGTTTTATACTAATATCATTGCAGGAAACAATTATGGGTATTGGAAGTTTATAGCAATCACGATAATCAAAAGATGCAAAACAGGTGATAATTGGATAAATTTGGCTCAATTACGAAACTGAGCTTTGGCAAAAATAAACTTTTTGGTTAGTTCTCACAAAACATGCAACCATTAGATATAAAATTGCCTTACCGTCAAACTTCAACTCAATCATGCAGACAGACATTTCCAGTGTTGCAACATCTTTTGCTTCGTTCCGAAAGCATCAATGCTCTCGTCTGGCCATTGGGTTGCGGCACAACCTAGGAGTGAATCACTTTCCCGGAGCGACGGATCGTAGCCAAACGAGGAAACATTTATCGTCGTGATTTCAAATCGCCGGAAAAGCGAGCAAACCAAAATTGCAGTCTAAAATTAGAGCAGAGCCGTCTCGTGACGGTTGGATACTAGCTGGCTGCAGTCCACGTTGGTTTTGATCGTACAGTTTATGGTTTGACCGCCTTCCATGGCTAAGATCGTTAAGTCACACGTGGAAATTTGAAAATGATTTATGATCACTTATTTATGTTTGGTGTGTGTAATTACTACCCGTTGATGGTTTTTCGTCCAACTGATTTCTAACTACTCTTTTTCGTGTTTCTTCTTTTTCAGGTAAATTGTTTTCATGTTCAGCTTTACCCTTAGCTTAAACATTGGAGCATACGTAACTGCAAGGATCACCAGCTAATGTCGAAAACCAAGTTTTGAGCAGGTAAAATTGTCGTGAGCAACGCAAAAAACACATGGAAGCTATACAGTTATGGGATGGACGAACTCAGTCAAGTTGTGGGATGGACGCACTCAGATGAAATTTGATGACGCTCGGGGGTAAATTGTCGAGCGGAAGTTGAACGTTTTGTTCCAAATTTTGTGTCTTTGTTACTTCTGGCTGTAGAAGGTTCGTCCAGTAATAACTTTAATTAGGGCTTTTTGCCTAAGGTGTAGCTAGAGGCTAATATAGCATTATGAAACAGGTGCCCCCCATTTAGTACTAAAATTGATATATTTTTTGGGATGTGTCATGGGATATTTACATATGGAAACCTCTCATTAGGCTTAAAAACATAATCAATTGTAAACGTTTTACTTAAATTTAATAAAAGACAGGATCTCCGTCTTCGACCAAAGGTTGCATAGATTGAATACTTAACACCTAGCATTAGACTACAGTACAGGATATTTACACAACACTCAGAGAACCAGTAAATAATTTTAGAAATCGGAATGGCTGCTCCTATGTGATTGTGATTGGTAAAATATGGGAATCAACCACGTTTTGAGCAATTACAGTAAAATTTAAATTTCAAACATAACCAAATCAAACTGAACAAAATCCAACAAAACAAAAATAATTTAAAACGAAATCAATTTTAATCTTCTATCCATAGCTCCTGAAACCGAATTTACAAAGCCAATTCATTTAATTTCTGTTGAATTCGATTCCTTCTAGAGGCGTGCGCCATCGCCGCCGATACATTTGCATCGGAACAAAAACCGAAGAATTTTCGGAATTAAAAAAAATCGACTTTGAATTCCGAGGTTGTCAAAACTACATTCCAATAAGTTTTTCGTGGAAATTTTGCAGATTTTTCCGATTGAGAACCTTAATACTGCAAACAACTTTCCGTGATAATTCCGATGCTTTTCTTGAAAATTTCATGCCTTAAATCATCCGTTGAAATCGCAAGAATTTTCTTCTAAATTCCAAAAGTTTTTCCTTTAAAATTCCGAGTAATTTTGCGTGAAAATTTAGAATTATTTTCCGAGGAATTTTTGAATGGTTTTCTATGATATTTTTAAATCTTCTGCAAATCTGAAACAATTTCCTGCGAAATTTAAAATAATATCCTGTGGACATTTCAAAGAATTTTCCGAATAATTTTCGGTGGAAAATATGGAAATTTTTGTTTTATTGCTGACTTGCTAACTTGAATAATATATATACTTACTTGACACTTGATGGGCTACAGCTCTTCGATGAACCTACGCCGAATGGAGTATCCTTCTCCACTGGACACGATCCTGGGCCAATCGCTTCCAGTCGCCCTGAACGTTGAGCGCCCTCAGGTCCTCTTCAACCGCAAAAAGCCATCGTGTACACGTCCTTCAACGAAGCCTGCAGCCTGTTCCGGGTTCTGTACTAAATATTATCTTCGCTTGACGTTCTTCCGGCATACGAACAACGTTTCCAGCCCACCGTAGTATGTCGTGTTGTATAAGCTTAACAATAACCAGCCCTTTATACACCAGGTACAAATCGTGATTCATGCAACACGCCAGATACCGTTATCCTGTGTACCGCCGAGTATTGTCCGCAGCACCTTACGCTCAAACACTACGAAAGCTCTCCGATCAGCCTCCTTTAACGTCCATGTTTCATGGCCGTATAAAGCCACCGGAAGAATCAGAGTAGTATACAGCGCGACTACGGGACTTAGCGTAACGAAGCTGGTTACGAAGTTCGTAAAAAGCCCTATTTTCAGCTGCAATACGCCTTTTCAGCTCGCGGGTAACATCATTACACACTTAAATCATTTCACAGATTTCGGTGAATTTTTCTTCATTTCACCGAAATCTCAACAGCAGAACTGTTCGGTAATTATTTCACGGATTATTTGGTATTTTTTTGTTCAACTGTCAAAACCACCGAAAATCTGTAAAATCATTCACCGAACAGTTCTGCTGTTAAGATTTCGGTGAAATTTCACAGGTCAACCTTCACCAGGCATGGCCCAAAAATGTCTATCCCCACGTAGGTGAAGGGACGTACATGCGGTTGCAACCGTACTGCCGGAAGCGGTCCCGTTTTAGGAGCCACCGGAGTTGCCTTGTACACGCGGCACCACATGCAACGTTTTCTATTGATGATTAATTATTTTAGAGCGTCTTAGGGGAAATGCTACAAGGTTAAAAGACTATTATTCTTCCATTTACTTCCACTATTCACTTTTTTTGTATCAACAACCAGATACGTATTTCGTTTCCTACTTGGAAACTTCTTCAGTGTTTGTTATCGAAAGTGAATAGTGGAAGTAAATGGAAGAATAATAGTCTTTTAACGTTTTCTAATTAAACGAACTTCTACTCGCAGTCGTGGAACGTGGAATTTCTGACGCACCTCGTTGACAACAGTTTCATCATTGGCATGGCCATACTTTCTATGATAGACTACCCGGAGCATTCCGTACTCGTCTGCGAAAGGCGATTGCTTCAGGATACTACTGGATGTTCCTATTTGCTTTGGATGTGTACTGACCTTTTCCGCATGCTGCACTTGCTTCTGCCTCAAAACTACAACTTCATCCGGAAACGCTTCAGACTGTACAATCAACCATAATGTTCTTTCGGCTTTCTGTATTTCCGCACTAGTTACTCCAACAGTATACGTAGATCCATTACTTTTCGAAGCACGACAGGGATCCACGAAGTGGTGAACGAACGCCACCGAGCGAACATTCTTTCGAACTTAGAAAATCTTGTAGAATCCAGCCCCGATCGCTTCACCACGTGGCTGCATATGTACGCCTCTCGTGACTCCTTGTCGCTTTCATGGAAGGTACGGTCTTCCAGGGTCATAGACTAGTTTGCTTCATTGTCATAGAGAAAGAGACCATCGGCTATCTATATTACATGAAGGACCTTTTCCTCATTTGGTGGCTTCGTCTGCAACATTAACCCTAGTCGAGATCCACTGCCATTCTTCAATCCGTGATAGGCTCAATATCTCATCGAAACTGGCGAACTGGCGATACCGACGCGTGTCTGATTTGATCCAAGAGCAAACCGTCGATGTGTCACTCCAAAAGTAGGTCTTCTTTATATCCAGTGTGTGGTTCTCTACAATAGTTCGACGCAAACGAGCTCCCAGCAACGCTGCCATCAATTCCAACCGAAGAATCGAAATTGCTCGAAGTGGTGCGACCTTCGTTTTGGATGAGACAAGTGCGACCCTGATCTGCCCTTGATCTATGATGCGGAAATACGCAACCACTGCGAAAGCCTGGGCACTTGCGTTTAAGAAAACATATAGCTCAAGCTATTGGAAGCTCTCCGGATCGTATCCTGGAAAATAACACCGGGAAATATGCATACCATCCATCTTCTAGTGCAACGCGATCCTTCCAACGTGTATCAATCTTTGCTGGAATTTTGCTATCCCAGTCTGTATCGCTTCGCCATACTTCTTGGATGAGAATTTTTCCGAATGATGCCAATAATTCCGAAGAATCGTAGATGCTCCTGACGAGTCGTTGTAACTCTCGTTTTGTTGGTCACTTCCAGCAGAGAATGCACCTTATCACAAAGTTGTAGCGAAAATGCAAAGACACTTTCTGCTTGTATCCACGCCATTCCCAACACTCGTTTGAATCTACACACTTAGTTTTTATTTTTGCAGCTCGGCAAAAAACCGCACAGCCGTGCGCCAGCAAAATGAAAAACTGATATCCTGGCAAAAATGACGTTTGTTAGCTGATTTTTGGCAAATTGTTTGCTGATTTTCAGCAGCTTTGACAGAAATCTTGCCAAAAAACCTGTTTGCTGGGGCACGGCTGTGCGAATCTCGGTAAAAGTTCAGAATTTTGCTGAAAGCCCGGTAAAAAAATAAGTGTGTAGTCTCTTTTTCAGGTAACATAATTTTCGATGAATTTTGATTTACTTCTCCCAACTTCTGTAGAACGCTCATGTAACTTGACATCCAATTGGTGGTATGGAATCCCGCTCGCTCGTAAGAGATTTTTGCACAAATCGCTGAACACACTCAGTTCTACTACCTTGATAAAGCCTTGCTACCTTGCTCTTGATAAAGCGCCCAACTAAATTTGACTGTGGCTGGCAGCTTTTCTACAAGCTCCAACTGCTTTCAGGTGTCCGCAAAGATTTTAAACTACCAGTCCGAAACTAACTAGTGTATCCATCCTGTCTGGTTTTGGGGTAGGGGTTGCCCGAACCTTAGCGATCATGTTGTTTACAATTTGCCTTGGATGGCCGAATAGCTGCTGTAAGGTAGACACAACTTGAGACACTGTTGAAGGGTGGAGTAAAAAGCTGCTGACCGCATCCTTCGCATTGCCCTTCAAACTACGCTGCAATCTTAATGATTACATTCGTTACATCCGGACCAGGATGAGTTCTCAGGCGAATGTGAGACAAACCCGGTCGCAGACAAGGGCCCAGCAGGTGAATGCCAACCTCGAATCGGTCGAAGCTGATGAGGTGACGGGTTAATCGTCGGATGAGTCGTTTATTCCATCCATGATATACAGTTGCGTGATTGTGCCGGTTGTGACAAACCTGCCGGTTCCCTGTGTTAATGATTCTTGTTCAGCAGTTTCCAAAGGGATAAAGGTTAATGGCTTGGAATTGACTATGCCTTCAGCTTCAGCCAGTACCGTAGCGAAGGATTTGTCATCCAGTTGCCGTGCAATTGGAACGCACCCGAGTGCCGTTTTTACCGCACGAGTTCGATTCTCGGTCCGGTCTAGGATGTTTTCGGATTGGAAACTTTCTCGACACCCTGGGCATAGTGTATCCATGATAGACAGCTGTACTTGCCACACAGGATACATACTCATGCAATGGCGGGCATAGAAAAGCTTGCATTTAATAACTGTGGCAATGCGAGAAGAATACTAGGATGTGTAAAGCAGATCCCAGCTGGAATGTAGAACCAATGAAATAAAAAGAAGAAGAAGAAGAAGTTGCATTCGACGAAGAATGCGGTCGCTGCGAAAAGTGAAAATTCCAAAGGGAGAAGCGATTGAAAATCGGTTAAAAGACCAGTTCAGCTGAACGATGTTTTCGGTCTTTTTTTTTATTTGGGTCACATGCCTTCTTCGGCCAAATGATCAGTTGTTCATTTCGGCCAAATTGCATTTTCGGCCAGCTGAGTTTCAGCCTTATAGGTTGTTAGGCCAAATATATTTGGGCGTTGTGGCTTTCGGCCAAACGGCTCTTCTCGTCGTTTGACCGAAAGTTAGCCAGCTGAAAGCGATATGTTTGAATACATCAGGTCGAACATTTAGTTCGTGATTGAACGTGCTTAGTATCGGACGCGGATTCATGTGGTTATTTCTCATTTTCTGCACTCGGGAAGAAAATCAATAAAATTAATAAGCTCTTTTAGTAGAATATCTTCACCTCGAGTTGAAGGGAGCACGAAACACTGAAGTCGAAGGTCGAAATGCATATCTGTAAAGACTACAACGTGATGAAATGAAATGAAATAGTACTAAACTTGTCTTATGACAGGTGAAGAAAATCTTTTTTTTTGCGATCCAACGTGTTTCGTACCGGACGCGGGTGCGGGTGTTCAGTTCTGTTTTGTGCGGTCGCAAAGAAAATCGATTAGTTCGCGATTATTAATGTCTTTCGAGTTTTGCTTTTTGCTGGGGAGTAGATTTATTAGAAAGTAAAATAATCAGTGATCATCTTGTGTTTTTATTTGAACGCAGAAAGATTACGCTATCATCGTAATGTTTGGCTCTACTTTATGTGGTTGGAAAACCTATTAATTAACCCGCGTTTGATTGTGAGTGCGCGATTTATCGTATTTATTAGTGTTTATATTAGTTAAAAAAAGCTCCGACGGTCACATCTCTTATCAGAGTGGATCCAGACCCATCCAACCCATTATCAAATGTTTCTTCCTGTGATTTGTGTGGAGAAGCAGATATAAACACGATCTCTTGACAGTAATAATCACCTGCTAATGTTCCTTCCTTTTTGCTAACTGATTGTAAGGACATGGCCAGTGCACAAGTTTACTGATTCGGATCAATCACAGGATAGCAACTATAGATATGTACAATGGCAATCAGTCCAAGTTAAAGCTAACGTAAAACTAAGCTAACGCTTATTAGTCAAAACTACTTTTATTGGCTTTTTTCGGTGATAATTATAATACTCAAAGCGATGAAAGTAATGAAGATACAAGCGAGCGGCAAGTGTGAAATAAATAGAATCTGAAGATTAGCAAAGGGCCATATAAGAGAACAAGCATTGTTGAAATCGCTGTTATTCTTCCTAACGGGAACGGCTTGGATAGTTACGTGGTGATCACTGTACCAAGACAGGCATAATAACAGCGATTTTAACTTGCTAATATGCTGCTTGGCAAGCGTAAACAGTTCAATTGATTCGCGGCATATTTTCAGAGATTCATACGCGCTAAATCTTTTCACGCATATCTCTTGTAAGCCCATACGCCCAAATTGAATCTTATTCGAACTGTATTTCATCAATTTATTCTATTCATCAATCAATTTTATTCATCAACCGTATTTCATTAGAGCTTTGAGTAGTATAATTATCAACGAAAAAATCCAATAAAAATAATTTCGATAAAGTCACGCGGTGATGAAAAACGATCCTAATTAACGGTTATTACATATACAATATCGGAAGATTGTTGTATTGTTGCATTGAAATCTTACAGATTTGTATTATTTTAATACAATATCTGTATAAAAAGCTTACAGAATTGTATATGCCATGATTTTATACAATAATTGTCAGATTTGTTTTTTGGGTGTACGTCAAAAATAGTTTGGCTGAAAATGTCCTTAGGCTGAAAATGACATATGGCCGAAAGGAACATACGGCTGAACTGGTAATTTGGCCGAAAAAGTCGTTTGCCCTAACAGATCATCATACCGAAAATGCCGTTTAGCTATAATGGTATTTTTGCAAAACAGGTCATTTGACTAAAAAATCGGTTGGCCGAACGTCCCGCACGGCCGAAATTGTCATTTGCTGAAAGGAGCATATGGCCAAACATGTCGACCCGTTCGAGCAAATGTCTCTTTCTGAGACAGTGCAGATAAAATAATACTTTTGGTCAAATTACATTTTCAGCCGAATGGTTCTTTCTGTCGAAAGAGCATTTCGGACAAACGGAATTATTGACAAAATGACCTTTTCGGAAGAACGACATTTTTGACAGAATGTCCTTTTCGGCGAAAATATTTGTCTACATGACTTTTAGCCAGATGGTTTTCGGCCTAATAGTTATTTCTTGAAATGACATATTCCGTAGAATAACTTTCGGCCTTTTGTCGGAATTCTCCTTCGGAATTTTTAGGAAAAAAATCTGGAGTATAAATACGGAATATTTTGGGGTTATCAGGCGAAAAATTCTACGAAATTTCCACAGAAAATTCGGCGGATACACATTTTTAATTCGCATGGACATATTTTAAACCTTTAAATATCCCTTTCTGCACAAATGACTGTTTTGGCCAAACGGAATTCCGAATGAACGATTTTTTTTGGCCAAGTGACCAGGGCGACCATATGTCCCTTTCAGCCATTTGTTGCTTTCGGCAAAACGTCCAATTCGGTCAAAAGCAATTCTTCTAGATGACTTCCGGCGTGATGTATTATTTAGCCAAGTGGCATCTGGCAAACGGCTTTCGGCCGAATGGGTTTCAGCTAAACGACTCTCTAAATATTTCCCTGTAACCAAGTTTCTTACTTATATTTCGACGTAATTTTGCCCAATGGTATTTTGTGAATTACGTCTGTTATCTGATTTTTAGCAAAGAAACGTTATTTGGTCAGATCTCATTGCAAAATATATTTCTTAAGATCTCAGCTAAGTGAATTGCGTTCTAGTTCCTATAAATATTGATATCGACACATAGATATGGAATCAAGCTGAGCCACATTGAGAAATATTGTATGAGTTATTGTGATACTTTGGGTAAGCTTCCATAGATTTTTTTTGTCGAGATGAGTCGATAACCTTTTAATATCGACTCGAAGGCGATTAATTGTTTTTTCCTTTTAGTTGAAACTTCTATTCACATCCAGCATGGTTGAAATTAAGAGAAAGCCCTTGGCTCCAATCACTACACCTATGTTTGGCACACACAGCAGGTAATCCCCGCTGTCGTCACTGAGCCCAAATTTCCCTGTTCCCATCATCGTAGCAGGTGGAAGCGGCTGGTATGCTGCCCCAGGCCGAAGAGGAAGTTCGTTTTAATTTCTATTTCATGACCATACGGTTGTTTCTTAATGGCCACCAGCAATGTCACACATGGATAACGCATAGTACACATTATCGGACGGTGTGCGGTGCGGTCATAATAACAGGTTTACTTGTTCCTATACACGCCCGTCTGGCCGGGATGCGATTTTGGTCAGCCACTAGCAGAGGTGGAAAATGGGGCTTCCATCACCGACCGCAAACGGGAGGAGTCGAACCGACCATTGATGAGTGTTTCTATAATTTTCAAAGACCCGAAAATATTCAACTGCAGCAGATAATTATTGGGGTGGTCTAACGGTCACTTAAATGGTGAATCGCTAATGACGACCGCGGCGGAATAGAGTAGTTATGTGTCATCACATGTGAAGCGTGGAACGGAATGTCCGTTCCGCCGAAACATACTTTCGAATGCATGGATTGGCTTAATTGTGTGTGGAATTCGTGCTATCATGTCTTTCTAGTAGAATGGGAAGTTCATGCAAATTATTTATTTGTTCTGGAGGAATCCAACATATCATTAACATTTGAATGGAAGTAATTGTATCAAAAAGAAATTATCAAACAAACTTTCTTATGGAAGCTGATGATCAACTTTCAAATAAGTAAGGGAACTGTTCCGTTTTTCATCTCACTGAACATATATTCATTTCATCGCAATACAGAGAAATACAGCACCAATCTTGTCGCTTCGTTTTGCTAACACGCCAACGTGCTAAATTACAAATCAAATACCTTTTTATTGTTTTTGTTTTTGATGGGATGGAAATGGGTTCATCGCGTTCCCCTATATCAAAGGAAATCTGTTTGGTAGATTATTGTGGAAAGTTCTGAATTATAAAAGTTTCGGACGCACTCCGATTCTGACAATAATTAGTTAAATAAACTGGCTCTTAAACATCATTGATAGTTTTATCTCAGTTGCAGTTGCAATAATGAAGTAATCTGAAGAAAGGTAAAACGCACCGCACAGAAAGCATAACAAAACAAATTCAAAGACAGCAAAACATTTATTCTGAAAGAAACGAGGAACACAGACTAATTGACTCAGCCTTTGCGCTTGAAGTTCTCTGTCAGTGAATGACAGGGCTCACACGTTTCATGACAGCTTCAAGAAAACGAGCGGAAAAACGCCACTCTCAGCATTGGGTCCGGCTCTCGATCGCGTGCCGTCTTGTGGCGCTGCGCTGCGCTGGACGAAGACGTATCAGACATCCCCTTCAGATGAAGAGGAAAACACTTTTCAGCGTGATTGTTTGTGATGTTTACGTTTTCGTATTCTTGACTAAAGGTTCATCGTTCGGTTTCCCCCCATGCACTTATGAAGAAAAACAAAGAGTTGATACGGTCATACGGTGTTCATCAATGGAGAAAGAAGTTTTTTTTTTTTAATTCTGGCGTCTCGTCGTCGGTTAGAAAAGGGGGATCTTCGCATCCGACGGAAACTTCTTAGGCTTCGATGTCGTTGCAGGACAGGAAAAACGCATCCAATTGCAACAAGAAGGGAAAAGGAAGTTGTTTATATGCTCCCCCAGAAATGGGAAGAAACCATAATATATTTCCTAAATTAACACCTTTTTCGATTGCATCTTATTCTTTTCCGACGAAGTCTCGTCGTCGCGTCGTGATGATCGTAAATATTTAAGTTAATATTTACGTTCTTAATTACAGCTGATCTAATTTTTGGTTACCGTTTTGCGATATTTTATCACATGTGTACTTATTAGGCTGACCCAGTTTTTACCGCTAAGTATTTCCAAAATATTCAGATGCAACGCATGGAATACGCTTCCCAATCATTTGTTCTCACACCGCTTATTTTACACGGATTCTCGAAATATCTTGAATTCGAATGTTCAGTCAACAGTGATTTATTCATGCTCTAAACGCCTGCTCCGTGTCTCGCCTACCGAATCAAAAGGTGGAGACGATCGCCACAGAAAATGTTTACTTTCTTCAGTTGTGCACCTTGCTGGATGCTGAGGCAGACGACGGGAATTAAGAAACAGGATTAAGCGACTCGTAAAAACACGCCTTGAATTGTATTTTTATGAATTCGTTAACAAGAACGTTCCGGTTGCATAGGAAGACATAAAAACTCGACGGTAGGTGGTGGCGATGTCATTCCGGTGAATTACTTTTTAACGATTATGGGCCACGATTATGGATTATGTCTGTCGCTTGTTTGATGACTTGTTTGTGCTCGTGAGGTCTGAACTGGCACTGTCGCACAAATTGACTTAAATTTGGACCAGGCTCTTATTCCAAACAATCAATGTTACTTGGAAAGTTGTCTGATTAACAGATTTGAGTGCAACTGCTGTGGATTTTTAAATATGCTTGAGAGTTTGGCTATTACTAATTTACATAATCCATGACAAGATACGAACATAGATCACGGATTGAAAAAAAAGTATTGGCTTTCTAGATCTTTATAGTGGACAATCACTAGAGAGTAAGGCCCAGTTTTAAGGGGGGAAGGGTCATTTGGCCGAAACCCATTCGACATTTGGCCGAATAGGTCATTTAGCCGAATAGTTCATTTGAAAAGAGGGAAATTATGAATGAGAAGAGAGACGTCTCACTTCTCACTCTTCATTTTTCTCTTCTCACTGTAAAAAGTGAGAAGCGCGAAATGAGTAGTGTAAACGTCTCAGTAAACCCCTTCGCACTACTCACTTTTCACGGTCAGAAGTGAGAAATGGGGTGCGCGAAGTGTCTCTTCTCATTCCTCATTTCTCACTTCTCGCTATCAAAAGTAAGAAGTGCGAAGTGTGTAGTGAGACGTCTCACTACTCACTTCGCGCTCCTCTTTTTTCCAGTGAGAACTGAGAAATGAGGATTGAGAAAAGAGACGTCGACTTCTCACTCCTCATTTATCACTTCTCGCTGTAAAAAGTGAGAAGCGCGAAGTGAGTAGTGCGACGTCTCATTACTCACTTCGTGCTCCTCTTTTTAACAGTGAGAAGTGAGAAATGGAGTTTGATAGGTGAGACGTCTCACTTTTCACTTCTCATTTATCACTACTCGCTGTAAAAAGTGAGAAGCGCGAGGTGAGTCGTCTCACTTTTCTTTCCTCATTTCTAACTTCTCATTGTGAAAAGTGAGTAGTGCGAAGTGGGTAGTGAGACATCTCACTAATCACTTTTTACAACGAGAAGTGAGTAGTGCGAAGTGGTTAGTGAGGCGTATCACTACTCATTTCGCGCTTCTCACTTTTTACAGTGAGAGGAGAAAAATGAAAACTAAGAAGTGAGACGTTCCTCTTCTCATTCCTAATTTCTCACTTTTTAAATGACCTATCGGCCAAATGTCCTATTCGGCCAAATGACCCTTTCGGCAAAATGACCCTTTCGGCCAAATGACTCTTTTGGCCAAATGACCCTTTCGGCTAAATGGCCCTTTCGGCCAAATAACCCTTTCGGCCAAATGACTCTTTCGGTCAAATGACCCTTTCGGCCTGATAACCCTTTCGGTCAACTGACCCTTTCGGCCAAATGACCCTCTTGGCCAAAAGATCCTTTCGGCCAAATGACCCTTTCGGTCAAATGATCCTTTCGGCCAAATGGCCCTTCTCCGTTTGAAGGATGTCCAGATTCATTCCATACAGGTCCAAGAAGCGTTTTCAAAAGCCGTCGCTTTCAGACCGGAATGAACGGCCACCAGAACTCCATCACCGGTAAATTTCCGACTTTTTGTCGGATTCCTATCGCAGCGAAATACCTCATAGTCAGATCCAAACACCTAATAGGAAAGCGTTCGGGAGTTAAGCCACGTCTCTGCCAGGATGATAACATAGCAAGAATCCGGGACATCCAAGCGGTAGTCATTCCCCAACGATTTGGAACCAGTAAAGTGTTCTGGTAATGGCGATCGGTTATCGGTGGGCTCGAGCAAGGATCGCCTGACGGAAGAAATAGGCACCTCCATCACACAGGTTCTGATTGGACATCTAAGTATCCAATTGGTAGTAGTTGTGAATGAACTGGAAACAGAAAGCGATTCAGGGTTCAGAAAGCTGGAAATAAATTCAAACTAGTAGGGGTTCGGAAGATCCTTCACAATCAGTTTTTAACTCTACAGCTTGACAAAAATCTGCACATTCCGCTGATATTCCAACAGTTATAATGTTTGTTTACTGATTCTTTCGTATGCGCCTGGTTTCAGCTCGGTAGAAATGATTGCAGGAAGTAGGACGATTGACGGCCGTTGTTGGAGGATAGTTCTCGATGAAGTCAGGGAAGGAAGGGCTTCCACGGGACTGAATTCCAAAGATGCACAATTTATGAAGTTAGAAGACAGCTGATTTGTTGATGGGCGATGACTAGAAGCGACGAATACATTAGGGTTCAGAAATGTACGAATTAACACTGTACTTACCTGTAGATGGAGTTAGGGAGACTCCATTTCCCAGCTCATACACAGGATCGGGACGTCTGCTTCACTACTGTGAGAAGAATAAGGGCTTTCTCGACACTATTGGCAAATGTGCGTCCCAGTGTAGGTTGACTATTGCTTACTCCATAACTATATCTTCCTCTGATGATACATTCAGTGGATTGGTAGCTTTGGCAGCTAGAGGTGTACGCCGCTTGCGCCGCTGATAGTTTTTGACGTTACGCTGCCGCCGAAATTTTAACATCAACATGCTGCTTTTTAAAAATTTGTCATCCAGCTCATTCCCCTTGACATCTTTAGGAGTCTACATTATTCATTACCGAGTTATCACAATCCTTGAAGAACTCGTAGATGAAACTCCGAAAAATTTACTGAGGTAATTGCGAGGAATTTGCGAGGATACCCCGAACGATTTGTCAAGGAAATTTCGAAACGGAAATATTGCATAATTGGCCGAGGACATTTTAAATATTATTCCGTGGAAATTCCATAGAGTTAGCAGAGGAAATATAAAAAAAATGCCTAAAGGATTGCAAAGAATTTGCCGAAGAAATCACAAAGAATTTCAATTAATTGCAAATTATTCGGCAACTCGGCCGTACGAAAATAATTTTTCTGTTGAATATCTTTGCTGTGCCTATGCACAGTACATGCTTTTAAATGGACAAATTGATATGAAATTTGCGAAAAAAAAATCCACGTGTCTTGGAGGGACTCGAACCCTCAACCTCAACTCTCTAGATAGGCGTGATAATCCCTACACAACAAGACCCCCGCGGAAAAGCCATCAGAATCAGAGTACCAACATCCACCGCGATTGACTCTGTTTTGCAAATTGAATATCTTTCCGATTCTCGATTTGTCCAATCGTGACATGTGCTTATTTGTGTTTACTTTTCCGTGTTTAATTTTCCGAAAAGCGAGAAAATTTCCCGATGATATGACGCTGGATGGTTGAGTGATAAGCGAGACTGCCCCTCTCCCAACCGGCCAGGGTTCAACCCCAGTTAGCGCCGTTGATATTTTCTAACACGAAAAATGTTTGGTCACACCTTCCCTCGGATAGGAGATAAATCCGTAGGACGATGGTGGTGTCGTCTTCCTGGCGTCGGTGGTTATCTTCGAGAAGAAAAAGAATGACGAAAAATTTAACAAAAAAATTGATGCGGAAATCTAAAATAATTTTCCGATGAAATTTTCGAAGAATTTTTCGCGAGAATTGCAGAAAAACTTACGAAGAAGCTACCAAAGAAATTCAGAAGAATATCCCGAGGAATTTTCGAAGAATTTGGCCGCAGAAATTAGGAATAATTTGCCGAGGTAGCTTCGAAGATTTTACAAAGAAATTCTTGAAGAATTGTAACTCCAAGGAATCAAGGAACTCCAGAAATTTGTCGAGGTAATCACGAAAAATTTCCCAGGTAAATTTTCGGAATGGCTTTCAGTCATCAATAATTGCGTTGACAATTTTATTTTATCGTCGACGTTTCTACATTCCCTAGGAAATTCCGAAGAATTTCCCGGAGTGAAACTGAAGAAATTGCAGTTAAATTTTTTAATAATTCGCCGACGAAATTTCGAAGAATTTGCTGAAGACATTTTCAAGAATTGACCAAACAAATTCAGAAGAACTTTTTTAGGAAATTCATAGAAGATTCGAAGAAATGCCAGAGATTTGCCTAAGAAACTGTGATAAGAACCTATGCCGAGAAAATCCCGAAGATGATAAAATCTTGAGCTCCCGAATGATTTCCGAAAAAGATGCCTAAAAAAGTGATGAGAAAATTATTTTAAACTTTTAGTGGAATGTCTTTCCTTGTCATAAGACGAGTTCTTACAATTACATTTAGTTCCACCACTTGATTGTACCTTAACAGATACGTATTTGACTCCCAGCAGTAAGGCCGTCTTCAGAGTCACGTAAGGCGAGTCTCGTACGAGACACTGTCACATCTGTCACGGTACAATCAAGTGGTGGAATTGAATGAAATTGTATGAACTCATCTTATGCCAAGTGAAACATTGAGTTTTCTTATATTTCAATAAAATAAGGATTTTTTTTATAAAACCCTGTAGATTTCACAGCAATTAGATGCAATAAATATTGCCAAGCCGGTTAAAACTATTTCTAGTCTGGCGCACCTCTAGTGGCAGCAGGACCTAAAATTTGTCTCTGTCCCGGGAGCAGAGCTGAGGATCATCCTCAGGAACTTATTGTAAACCAGTCGAAGTTTCAGTCGATGAGTTTTTGTGCAACGGCGCCTGACCGACATTCCGGCAGGTTCTGGCACATAAGAAGTGAACGATTCGAACAGAAGTGGCCAGTGGTTTCTACCCTGGAGGACGCTGATTGAAACCTGGAATGACCTCACCGACTGATAACAGTTGATTATTTTCGTCTGGTAGCTGGGAAGGCCATAATTCAAGGTCATCCGGGCCATAATTCCACAAATTGTCAAATGTCTTCCCGACATCGAGTAAGGCCATGGCGAAGGATTTTGAGACCAACTTGTTCCGTCTGAGAACGTTAATAACTCGGGTCAGTTGGTGTTCGGTTGAACTCCCGCGTCGGAAACCAAACTGTTCCTTGAGCAAGATATTGAGGTGTTCGACAGACTCAAGAAACGGGCTGTGAATTGCCTCTTCGAATAGCTTGAATAACCCTTGGATAAGGCTGTAGCACGATCACTTTTGGGAGAGGAAGGATCCTTCCCAGGCATATGGAGTTTCATTTTCAGGATGGGATTCAGATAGATGTTGTTCACATGCTTGTTAATAGCTGTTCTGTGTTGACGCTGATAATGTCATGATCAGGATTGTGCGATCTATTTCAGTAACCTTCTCTTAAGGAATTATCAAGTGATTTTTAGAGCAATTGTTGACTAATGGGGTCAAAGGTGGAATGGGCTGAGATTTGGATTTCAGAGTTTTGGTTTCCTGATTGGCTTAGCACAGTCTGGGAAAGTTAGAATCTTATTGGAAAAATCATCATTTCGGAGGTCCACCATTCTAGCATAGATAATTTTTGTTATGCGATTAATTGTTGCATGAACTCCGGACCGAGGGGGGAAATCCGGGCTAAGGATCTTGTAATGGCATTCCTCTATGCGCCGTTTCGATATCCGCGTCTGTTACCCAAGCTGGATATTTAGCATTCAAATTGCCGACAATAATGCACTGACCCTGCCTCCGCGTTAGCTTGACAATGTTCCACCGAAGAGCGGCTGATGCACCATCGCCGGCTTTGACGTGAGTTGGGCAGTACTTCGTAAATTCGTAACTTCGTAACAGTACTTAGTAACTTCGCAACCGGGATGTAGTTGCCCCGGATGTAGAGCCAGTTTCTCCGGAATGTAGAGCGGATCAGATTCATCTGTTGGGACAGTTTCGTTCTCCGGCTGCCGACGGAATCCAGAAGAAGAGGCTCTTCTTTGACAGGATTCTGGTATGGTGGAAGCCTGCTGTCGGATTTCCAGAAACTCTGCTCGTTTTAGACAACGCTTGGTTTTGATCCGATGGTTTTCGCCGCAGTTGGCGCTTTTGGAGTCAACTTCCTCCATATTGTTGCAATTTTCCGTGGGATGCGGGTCTTTCTATGCACAGCGAAAATAAAACTTTTATTAATCTGATGTTCGTGTTGGGGATGCATGAGCACTGAATAAAGCATACATCTGTTATCTCTCAGCAATCAAATACACGAGCTGAGTTCAGTTTCATATACAACCTAATGGCTCGTGTTATTACGAATTATATCCGAGTCTCCATAGATAAGATATAACGCTTTGCTGGATGGTTACTTACTTGATACTTGATGGGCTACAGCTCTTCGATGAACCTACGACGAATGGAGTATCCTTCTCCACTGGACTCGATCCTGGGCCAATCGCTTCCAGTCGCCCTGAACATTGAGCGCCCTCAGGTCCTCTTCAACTGCAAAAAGCCATCGTGTACGCGGGCCCTTCGGGTTCTCCACTAAATATTATCTTCGCTTGACGTTTTTCCGGCATACGAACCACGTGACCAGCCCACCGTTGTCTACCGTGTTGTATAAGCCTAATAATATCCAGCCCTTTATACACCTGGTACAACTCGTGATTCATGCGACGCCGCCAGATATCGTTCTTCTGTTTACCGCCGAGTATTGTCCGCAGCACCTTACGCTCAAACACTCCGAAAGCTCTCCGATCAGCCTATTTTAACGTCCATCTTTCATGGCCGTATAAAGCCACCGGAAGAATCAGAGTAGTATACAGCGCGAGTTTTGTTTTCGTTTGCAGACTACGGGACTTAAGCTGGTTACGAAGTCCGTAATAAACCCTGTTTGCAGCTGTAATACGCCGTTTCGCCTCGTGGGTAACATCATTATCGTACGTCACCAATGTTCCAAGATACACAAATTCTTCTACCACTTCAAATTTTTCACCATCCAGCATTATTTCGCTACCACCATCACTAATGTACCCACGTTGATTGCCAGCGACCATGTACTTTTTTTTCTGGTATCAACCGTGAGTCCAATCCTCGCTGTCTCCCTCTTAAAAGGCACAAAAGCCTCATCCACGGCACGGCGATCAATCCCAATAATATCGATATCGTCCGCAAATCCCACGAGCATATGCGATCTTGCGATAATGGTACCGCTTCTTTGCACACCAGCTTTCCTAATCGCTCCCTCGAGCGCTATATTGAACAGTAGATTCAACCCTTACACTTGATTTCGATCCGTTCAACGTTATATGAATCAGCCGTATAAGTTTCGTCGGAGAACCATGTTCAAGCATAATTTGCCATAATTCATTCCGTTTCACTGAATCGTTCGCCGCCTTGAAATAAATAAACAGATGATGTGTCTGCCAGTTGTACTCCCGGAATTTATCAAGGATTTGTCTCAGGGTAAACATTTGATCTGTCGTTGATCGGCCCTCACGAAAACCTGCTTGGTATTCGCCGACGAAGGATTCTACAAGCGGTCTCAATCTTTTGAACAGAATATGGGACATAATTTTGTACGCCGAATTAAGGAGAGTTATTCCTCGGTAATTGGCACACTCCAGTCTGTGCCTTTTCTTAAAGAGAGGGCATATGAGGCCGTCCAATCAGCTAGCAGGCATTTCCTAGTTTTCCCATATTTTCGACATAATATGGTGCAGAACTTCATAAAGCTTCTCACTGCCATGTTTGAGAAGTTTAGCCGGGAGCTGGTCCTTCCCCGCAGCCTTTTTTGTTTTGCAGCTCTTTAACAGGTTTTTTAACCTCATCTAGTATAGGTGACTCCACAGTTTGTCCATCGTCGTTAATATTTATTCTGTTCACTGATGCACCGTCACTTCCTCTATTTAACAAAGTCTCGAAGTGTTGCTCCCACCTGGCAGGCACTTCGGTTTTATCTGTCAGCAAATTCCCTTGTTGGTCGTTGCACATGACGGGAGATGGCGCTGTCTTTCTCCGCACGCCATTGATAGACTAATAAAACCTCCTAACGTTGATTGCACTTATCCGTTCGTCTAGCTTCTGGCGGTACTCAGCCGATACTCCTTCCGCCGACAATCGCTGGATATTGTAAAGCATCGTTCGCTGTGATCTTTCGTTCGATACAGTTGACAACCGTGATCGAATTTTACTGACAACGAGGTAGTGATCAGAGTCAATGTTCGGACCTCTGAATGTCCGCACATCGATAACATCCGAGAAATGGCGCCCATCTACCAGAACATGGTCTATCTGGTTGCAAGTTTCACCATTTGGGTGTCTACAAGTGTGCTTTCGGATGTTCTTACGTGCAAAGCAGGTGCTCCTGATGGCCATCCCTCTGGCAGCAGCAAAATTTACTAGCCGTAGGCCGTTGTCATTGGTAGCGGAGTGAAGGCTCTCCCTACCGATTATGGGATGGAAGAAGTCCTCTCTACCGACTTGAGCGTTAGCGTCTCCGATAACAATTTTCACTTCATGCTTTGGGCACTCTCCATAGGCTTTATCAAGACATTCATAAAACGTGTCCTTCACGTCATGGGATTTATCGTTTGTCGGTGCGTAAACGTTGATTAGACTGTAATTGAAGAGGTCAATTTGCCCCGTATCCTCAACACACAGATTCGTTCGCTAATGGGTTTCCACCGCATCACTCGCTTCATTTGCTTGCCCATCACTACGAAACCAACTCCATGCTCTGCTTTTTCGCCGCCGCTGTGATAGATGTTATACTTGAATGCAGTGTTGGTCGTGGGGTCCACGGCTCGGAATTCACGTTCTCCGGATCTGGGCCATCGGACTTCTTGAATAGCGGCCACGTTCACTCCAACATTCTGCAGTTCGCGAGCCAGAAGGCTCACTCGTCCAGGTTCATTTAGGGTCCTGACATTCCAGGTACCAAGTTTCCAATCATAGTCCTCATTTCGTTGCCGGGTTGGTTGCCAAAAATAACGTTCTCTTTTTCTTCTATCTCCATTTTTCGTGGTATTTGAGAGGCTTCAGTAAGCTACCTTACCGGGGCCGCGTTACCTATATCTCGCTGGTGAGGCTGCCACCTTAGGTACAGGTGACGCGATACAGCATTTCGTTAATCAGCCGTTGGGTACCAGGCAGACACTGTTTGAGCCACACCTCCTGGTGAACAGCCGCTCGAGGCGTACCTTCTCACTCTAGCTGATGTCAGAAGGACAACAGGGCCCAGGCTGCATTACCATACACCACCCTAGGCTGGCGGTCTTTTGTCATCGGACGACCCGTGGAAGCGTGGAATAGGTACTTGTGGGGACCAGAGCTCTGTTGGGTGCTCCTTCCTTGATGTCAACCCACCATTTTGCTGGAAGGTTAACATTTCCAATTTAGCGATTGGTTGTTTCAAAACTCGTTAAATTTTAGGTTGGACGGAATAACGACTGTGGTTTAGAGTATTTTAAATGCTCATCCAAGTGTTCGTCATTTCAATAATATGATGTGGCGTTAAATTCGACAAAGGACGTCTGCAAATCTGGGATAAAAAATCTCCATCAAATAAATCGTGGCCATGGGAACATTGAGTATATCATTCCTTAAAAATGTTGCCTATATGTGATTCTTAAGTGGATCACTAAACTAACATGCAAATTAAGAATAGGCGTTTATAATCTATCTCGCAACAAATTGATTTTTTGCACAAGACAGGTATCCAGTAAATACGAACGATAGCTTTTTAGGCGTTCGGATATCTTTCCAAAATTGCAAATTTACGGTCCATTTAAAACGGTTGCGAATGTTAGTTTTGCATGTCATAACCGACCTGATCCCATTATCGGTTAACGATAATCAAAAAGAAGCTCCGCCTTTGATTAGATATCGTTGCTGGTAAATTGACGGGCGTATTAGTTAAAAGCCTCCCCAAGATTGACACGATCTGTGACAGCATATGACGGCTCAGAGTGGAACAGGAAACGTCTTTTGATGACTTGTTTATCCCCACTCATAAGAGCAATCGATCGTATACCTACGCACATCGCAAACATTTCGCCCCAACAACGAGTTGGGCAGGCTTGAAGAAGACTGCAACTTTGTCGGTCGGGTATAAGGTTTCCCCCTTTCGTATGCAAAGCGTTGCGTACAGCTGGTGGATGGACTGCACTTGGTCCAGGATGCAATCGCATCGTGCGGGAAGGTTCTTTTCCGAGCATGACAGCAGCACACTTTGACATCGATCGGATCGGACCATGGCGAAGATCGCTAGTCGTTGGCGCGATGCACCCAAGTAGGACTTGTTCCCCATTCGTCAGCCGCCAGACCGACGCAGAACTTCGAAGGGATAAATCACACTAAACCCAGCGCGACGTGAAATGGGCACCATAAATTATAAAGTTCTATTAATAAACGTGTCATTTGTTATTTCTTAGCAGGAGTGTGTTGACGTTGTAGTGCAGTTGCGGGACTTTCACCGCGCTGACGGGGTCGGAGATTGGACGCACTCCGCCCTAATGGAGTGCATCCATCTTTTGAGTTTTCCACTTTTTAGCGACGACGTCGTCGTTGTCGCCGTTTTGCGGAGAGCTTCTTCAAAATCTGTCAAACAATGTTTGGCACTGTAGCTCGGCAAGATGCGCGGTATTTGGCCACTCGCCTGAGGTGAATGACCATTAGCCGGGCACGTTTTCCACCACGCGGTTGTCTCCACGCTCGATGAGAACTTTTTCAATCTTGATTCCGTTAGAACAACAACCTATCGCGGGTGAGTTGACGGAACGTCCCATAAACAGTGGTGTTACCGGCGACGACCGGCTAGTAGATTAAACTAATTATTAGTTTTATTCGGATGGGCAACCGGCGTCGTCCGTCGCCACTGTGCTGTCACGAACAAGATGCAGATAATGCTCTCGATTGGAGAGACTCGAATTGGATTCGATTTCGGACAGTCGAAGCACACTAATTTGGTCCAATTCAACGGTGATTGACGTTTTTCTTCTTCTGTGCACTGGCGGTACATTCGCGGTCATTAGTTCCAAAAGCAGACCCATTTGGAGCAATTATCAATGCGTGACGACTTTGATGATGACCGAAGTGACACAATGGGTATGGTGAATAATCAGGTCTTCAACGGTGGATGAAGTAAAGATCACACGCCTGTTAGAAATGTGTCTTCAGTACTGAAGCTATCCGTGCGTTTATTCTACAGCATGGCCATGGTATGAGGAGAGTATTATTGAAATTAAGGTTTAATTTGAATAATTTGCAATCATCACAGCACAGTGGTACTACGAAGTTGGCAACGGAAAGCAACGTGATGATAAATTGGTCATTTTGCATATTTCGTCTCAACTTTATGGAATTAATTTCACCAATTTTATTTTGATTATTCATATCTACTGCCGGCATTTTTTTTGCTAGTCCCTGTAGTGTGCTCTAATCAGGGTGGGATAGGATTTGATATGTCCTAAATAAAAATACTGATTTTCCCTTATAATTAGGCCAGCAATTAATCAATTACGGATATCTGCAACGGCACATTATTAGCTATCTAGCAAAAAAAATCGTTCTCTCTTTCGTGCAGTTTGCTTTGATAATATGATCGACTCAGAACTTTTCTAGAGCTAGAGCCAGTTAGAGTTTTAGTCTAAAAATCATACTATTCGCTAATTCCTACTTTCCATTACATCACCAGCAAAATGCTCCATATTCTGATCAATTATGTTCCTTTCCTTTTCGATTTTCAGTTCTGGGAAATCATTTCCGAGGAGCATGGGATCGACGCAACCGGTATCTACCACGGGGAATCAGACCTGCAACTAGAACGTGTCAGCGTATACTACAATGAAGCATCAGGTAAGAAACAAAACAGGTTGCATAAACTATATATCCGATCCGATCCATCGGATTCGCACTGAAAAGCCCGATACGATCAATGTGTCGAACATGGCTACAACTAACTGTGCGAATCTATGCTACCGCATCTACACGGTACATGATCGCAAACATCTCCTGTTCGTTGGTTCAATGTTCCGTCGTGAGCTTTCGCCGGTGTTTTTCACTGTGGCTAATGTACTGTTATTGTCGGCGTAGCACCAAATTAGAATTTGAAAGTCGGGACTTCCGAAGTTTTATCTGTCAAACTGATTGATGCGTTTTTTAGCGCATTTTTAGGCGAATCCAGCGTACTACTTCCAAAATTGTGTAAGTTACCTGTATCAAGAAAAAAAACCAACCTCGGTATAAAAAGCGTACTAAGATTGTTCCGGATGGACACAAGGCGGAGTTAAGGTGGGGCACGTGGCCCACCAAATCGAATATTTTACTGAAATCTAATCATATCTGTAGAGAAGATTATTTTAAGCTTTTAGTCGAACGTCTTCACTTGTCATAAGATGAGTTTGTAGGAACCCATTCCCAGAATCAAATGAGATAGTACAAACTCGTCTTATGACAAGTAGGTGAACTGTTCCGTTTTCCATCTCACTGAACATATATTCATCTCATCACAAAACAGAGAAATACAGCACCAATCTTGTCGCTTCTTTTTGCTAACTTGTGTGCTCACTGCTGAAAAAAAATCACAAAAATTAAAATCAAATTAAATTCTTTTTCACTGCTTTGTTTTTGATGGGATGGACATGGGAGCTATGATATGAAGTGCCAAACCGTTCCCCTAATTACATCTGCCAAAAAATTTCAAAGGAGTTCTTTTAAATAATTTCCGAAGGATTCCTGAAAGAATCTCTGAAGAAATTCCCAAGTGGAATTTCAAAGAAATTCCAAGAATTTCTTACTAGTGTTTTGAAAGGAACTTTCTGAGGAATTACTGGAAGCATTTGTTTGAGAGTATTCTTCAATAATTGTAGATTCAATTGCTTAGAACAACTGGAGGAGTTCTTAATTCAATTTATGTAGGAAATGTTAAGGCAATTCACAAAGGTATTCATAAAGAAACTCATAAAAAGAATTATCCTTAACCGATTCAATACGGATGGGTCATATATGACGAAAATCAGCTGTCAAAAATCAGTTTTAAGAGATAGAGTCTTGCTTTCTTAAGCAAAAATGTTCAAAATTAACAGCTCCATCCAGGAAAAATATTGCACAGGTCAGGTTACGGGGACTACGACGATCTAGAGCAACAAAACTATCCTTGAGTTGTAATTTCGATGTTCTTAAGGTCACTTCTCACGAAATCCAAGTTTCAAAGTGCTCGCGTTTTCGGGGGCACACCACTCGATACGGAAGCAACGCACAACTGTCATTTTTTCACGCATGCTGCGACGCAGCAAAGCCAAATCAACAAAATGACAGTTGTGCGACACCTCCGCATCGAGTGGTGTGCCCCCGTAAACGTGAGCACCTTGAAACTTGGATTCCATGAGGAGTGACCTTAAGAATCAACACCATACTTAACCATATTCTTGTTAAATAATTGAAATTGAAATGCTCAATGATAAAATTCTGCGCCTGCCCAGTGGTATAACAGATCTTTTTCAATAACTACGACACTCCAAATCATCCTTGAGTACATATCTTAATATTCAAATCGATCAACATGAAGATCTTCGATGTCCTTACTAGTTTTATGAGTTGGAATATTTCCAAGGTACCTCGTAACACCATTACAGACACACCACAGAATTCGATCAATATCTACGACACTCCAAACTATCCTTGAGTGCAGATCTTAATGTTCAACTCGATCAACATGAAGATCTTCGATGTCTCAACTTTTTTTATGAGATGGAATAGCTCCACGGAACTTCATTACATCATTACAGACAAACTACAGAATTCGTTACACATCTATGACACTCCAAACTATCCTTGAGTACAGATCTTATTATTCAAATCGATCAACATGAAGATCACAATTACAGACACATCACAGAATTCGATCAATATCTACGACACTCCAAACTATCTTTGAGTACTGATCTTAATATTCAAATCGATCAGCATGAGATATTCAAATAGATTAACAAGAAGATCTTGGATGTCCCCACTATTTTTATGAGTTGAAATAGCCCCACGGTACCACATAACACCATTACAGACACACTACATACTTCGCTCGACATCTACGACTCTCCAAACTATCCTTGAGTACAGATCTTAATATTCGATCAACATGAAGATCCTCGATGTCCTACTAGTTTTAAGAGTTGGAATAGCTTCACCGGACTTCAAAACAGCATTACAGACACACTACAGAATTCGTTCAATATCTACGAAACTCCAAACTGTCCTTGAGTACAGATCCTAATATTCAAAAAGATAAACATGAAAATCTTCGATGTTTCAACTATTTTTATGAGTTGGAATAGCTCATTTATGGTATCATATATATTCTGGGAATGTTATGATATGTATTTATATACTAGTGTAATGATGTCCCATGGGGCTTCACCAAGTAACACACAAGCTCGGAAACCTATGAATCACTCTGTTGGTCTTGAAGATCTCCAATATCTGAACTCAAGAATGGTTTGGAGTACCGTAGTTTTTCTGGGGATGTTGAAATTCTTATATACTGATGCAATTATGTCCCGTGGGGCTTCTCCAACTAACAAACAAACTCGGAAACCTATGAATCACTCTGTTCGTCTTGAAGATATCCAATATCTGAACTCAAGAATGATATGGAGTACCGCAGGAACTCTGAGAATGTTGTGATTTGTGTATGCTGGTGTAATGATGTCCCGTGGGGTTGCTCCAACTGTCACACAAGCTCAGGACCCTATAAATCACTCTGTTGGTTTTGTAGACCTCCAATATCTGAACTCAAGAATGGTTTGGAGTACCGTAGCTATTCTGGGAATGTTGATTTTTTTTTAAATACTGATGTAATGATGTCCCATGGGGTTTCTACAGCTAACACACAAGCTCAGAAACCCATCAAGCACTCTGTTGGTCTTGAAGACCTCCAAGAACTCAAGAATTATTTGGAGTACCGTTGATGTTCTGGGAACACTGCGATAAATTAATAAAAATAGTTTTATTATGTCTCAAGTACCATTCCCAACTTCATATTAGGATTTAGGCCCCGTAGAACGCTTTGTTGTTTATGTAGATCATCAAGTTCTGTACTCTAGAAGGGTTTGGAAGCCCTAAAAGATCTCAAAAAAATTATTTCCCCCATATTTCAATTTTTTTTATGGTTTGCTTCTGGTTTTGAAGCAGTATGTCCAAAATTTATGTTGAAATACGACGAAAATAAAAATCCGTGTTGAATCAGTTAATGAATTTCGGAAGGTAGGAATTCCAAATAAAATCTAAAGGATCTCATAAAAGTATTCCTAAAGGATTGTGGAAGGAATTTCTAAATGAATTTCCGAAGAATTTGTAAAGGAATTCTTGAATTCCGAAGGATTTTCTGAAGAAAGGTATTTCCAAAAATAAATTGAAAGATTCCTCTGGAAATTCCTCGAAAATTTAAAGAAGGAATTGAAAGAAATATCAAAAGTCATTCGGAAATTATTTTACGAATTCTTTTAGGAAATTCTGCAGAAATTCTTTTGGAAAATCCTTTTGAAGTTCCTCCAGGAATACCTACGCGAATTCTAGGAATTCCTCCGTAGATTCCTTTAGTCCTTCTGATGTTTCTTTAAGAATGCCTTTGAAAATTCCCTCAGTAGATTCTTCGGAAATTGATTAAGGAATTTCTTTGGAATATATGTCAGGCATTCTGTTAGTACTCTCTTAATTAATCTCTTTGGAAACTCTAGTAAGAAATTCTTAGAATACCTTTGAAATTTTCCTCAGGAATTTCGCCAGATCACACAGTGCGTTGACTCATAGACAAAATTTACATTTTGAAAAATCGTAATCTAGCATATTCTGCACATAAAAAAATTGTATATAGTCCCTGTAATGTGAATGAGTGTTGGAAGCATTGAGAATGCTGGAAGTCACATCTATCACGAAATGAGCATTATTAGCATGAGCATGAGCATTAAGACCGCACAATTCGTAGTTGCTACTCCGTGATTGACTAGTTCTATGTACTTGCGAAATTGTACATAGAACACAATAAATGGGGCTTGGGGCTAGCTACTCATTCTCAATGCACACGTTTCGGGAGCTCAAATATCTTAAGTCAATAACGGCACCGGCCACGTCCTTACGGTCATATAGGAAGGGAAGGATTGTTAGTCTGACTTTCGTTGCTGCATCTCCACGATTGTCTTGGGATAGGATATCGTTTTAGTTACAAAAGATAATTTATCTGGATTCACTTCGGTAAGTGATGCGATCTATAGAATGAGAAATAACACTTATTCGCTGTCTCGTCACGAGAAAAATGTTAAAGCATGCACGCCCGGTGGCATATGAAAATGGAGGAGAAACGTTTTAGACAACCGAACGGACGTGCAGTACTCTGTATTTACTTGCCCGATAGCAACTGCAAGTTACTTCCGCACAAAGCAAAACTAAATTAGGAGGAACATCCGGAGGAACTTTCGGTTGAATTCCGGGTTGAACTTCTGGAGCGTTTTCTGGAGAAGCTTCCTGATGAATTCCGGGAGGAACCTTCTGAGAAATTCCTGAAGGAACTTCCGGAGGATTTCCTGGAGGAATTTCCTGAGAAATTCCGGAAGAACTCCGGAGGAATTCCGGAGAAACTCTGGGAGGAACATTTGGAGGAACTTCCGGAGGAATTGCAGAAGAAGCCGGTAGAATTCTGGCGGAGCTCGGAGCAATTCTTGGTGGAACTTCCGGTCAAATTCCGGAGGAACTTCGTGGAGGAATTCCGGCAAGAACTTACAGAGAAATTCCGGAAGGAACTCAGGAGGAATTTCCAGATGAATCGCTGGAGGAACTTCCGAAGGAATTTCAGAGAATCCCAGGAAGAACTTTCGGAGGAATTCTGGGAGGATCTTGAACTTCGAACTACGGTGGAATCCCAGGAGGCACTTCCAGAGGAATTTCGGAAGAACTTCCGGAGGAATTACAGGAAGAACTAATGGAGGAATTCAAAGGAGCTTCCGCAGGAATTCATGAGGAACTTCCGGAGAACTTGGAGGAATGCGGAAGAACTTTCGGAGGAATTCTGGGAGGACTTTGAACTTGGAACTTTGGAAGAATTCCTGGAGAAACTTCAGTTGAATTCGGAAGAAATTCTAGAATTCAGGAGGAAGTTCCAGGAATTCCGGAGAACTTCCGGAACTTCTTGGAGGAACTTCCGGAGGAATCGGGAGACTCCAGAGGAATTCCGGAGAAGAACTTCGGAGAAATAACAGGAAGAACTTATGGAGGAATTCAGGAGGAGCTCCTGTATGGACTGTAAAATCATTCCAATCCAATCACATTAAATACAATTCCAACTCTAAATAGATTTCAATCGCATTCCAATCCATTATCACTAAAATTTTAATAACATGCCATTCACGTTCCAATAGAATTTAATTCAATCCACAACCAATATAATTCTGATCCCATTCCAATCTAATTGCACTCCAGTCCAGTTCCATTCCAATTCTATTCATCCAATTAAATATTCGTGAAAAGCACCAAACACATCAGCATGTACAGAAAGAAAATAACTGGTACTGTGGCTCTCACCGATTCTTTGAGTGTATGGAGTAGCTGTAAGGTAAGGCTAAGGATGGAACATAGGGTGGACCTGATTTGGCACTTTTCGTTGTTGCCGGCTGGACCGATTCATAAATCCTTATCGGGAAAATTTAAATGGACTCGCCTTGAGAGAGTCACATCCGGGAAAATCTTGGTCCGTGGTCTCCCTTGTGAAGTGGTGCTTAAGCTCGTGCTTTTGAGAACGAACAATGACCAGTTGTCCATCTTGGTCAAATTACATTTTAGGCCAGGTTGGTTTTGACTTTATGGTTAGTAAGGGCAGACAACTTTCGGCCGAATAACTTTCGGCAAGCGCTCTTCCGTCGTTTGGCCGAAATTGATCTCGGAAAGGATATATGTTAAAATACCACTTGAAGAATACCAGTTGACCGAATTGATCGTTTGTACGTCATTTGGCTGAAAACCGACATACTGCCGAAAGGGTCGCTTACCCTAGCATATCATCTCGCAAAATGCCGTTTGGCGAAATGGTCGTTTGGCCAAACAGGTCATTTGACTACAAAAAGTCGGACGTACGACTGAAATTGTCAATTGATGAATGGATCATATAGCCAAAACATGTCGACTCATTCAACCACATGTCATCCTTCAGGTTGCAATGTTCTTGTAACAACAATTACCGAAGGACAACAACATAAACCGAAGGACATTGAATGTCGCAAAATATTCAGTAATATCTATCGGCGGAAATATTCGCTCTTGTATCTCGACTCGCATTGGCAGATAATTGGCAATTTGCTGTACGATATCTATGGTAAAGAGATCCGCTGAACTAGTTTAATACCATGTCAACATTGTGTCCTACTGTTGTTTTGTTGTTTATTGTTTAGATTCGTCTGCCTTATAACGAGGTTAAATAGGGAGATAAAGGGTTCAGCTCCATATCCTTGTGATTATCAAATTCTTCAGCTAGAAAAGATTGAAAAGCAGGGTAGAATTATTGTAGATAATGGAAGAATATAAACAATTCAGGAAGATAGGTTTTGACGTTGAAAGAAACAAGATTTGAGCAGATGAGTGCCAACATTTTTCTATGCATCGATGCTTACATTGATTGAAATGTGTAAATATTTTCTACCTCTTGAATGTCAAAACTCACTTGGCCGCCATTACCGAGCGCAAAATACTGGATAGACTGAAAAGCCGAAACCTCGCAAAATAAATTAACATGAGCACTGAGCAGTCGAACTCTCAATCTACTAGTTATTATGTAAATTACTGATTAGCTGATTTTAGCAAATTAACGTTATTTGGACAGATCTCATTGTAAAATATGTTTCCTAAGATCTCAGCTAGTGAATCTCGTTCTATAGTTACTGTGAATACTCAAATATTCCAATCCGTAAAACACATGCATCTGCTGGCCAAAGGACACGTCTGGTTTGCACTAAACTTCACAACACAATGATGATCGGGAAAACGCGGCCGGCAACGTCGACAGCATCATCATGCTGATGGTCGACTCTTGTCACACAGTGATGTCAGGAGAATGCGATTGACTTTGTGTTGTATTGTCGGCGTAGCACCAACTTAGAATTCGGAAGTCCGGACTTCCAACCGAACTTTCTTCCGAAGTTTTATCTGTCAAACTAATGGATGCGTTGTTTAGCGCATCTTTAGGGAATCCAGCGCACTACTTCCGAAGTTGGGAAAGTTGCCTGTATCTGGAGAAAATCCAATTTCGTATAAAAGCGGTATAAATTTATTCCGGATACACAATATATAGCAGAGGAAACTGATGCAATAAGGCTGGTATACACTCACAGTTACTAGCAGCAGTTGACTGGCAGCAGCTGAAGTTACATTTATCCTCTTTGCAAGTCCGTCCCAGGTTACTATAGAAGCATTCCACGGGGCATGTCAGTCGATCCTGAGCGACCATTTCGAAAATATTTGAAACTCTGCACAGTTTTCAATTTCATCTAAATCGTCATTTTCGATATCAAATCTTCATATTGAGTCACGACTAACTTTTCAAAAGGGTGTATGTGAAAATGGTTCAAAAATATTTAAAAGCTGCACAGCAAAAACGGAATGTTCGATTGTTATGATTTTTCAGCAAAGTTAGACAACTAAATGGTGATTCTTAAGAAAATGTGCACAGTAAAAAAATTTGTTTTGCCTTTAAAATATCATTTTGTCACAAAAACTCAAATATCTCAAAACCTATCTTTTTCGAACGTATTTTTTTGGGAAAACGGTCCATTATATTAGCTATCTACCATAAAAATTTGGTGATGGTAAACTAAAAATAAAAAGTTATGACATTTCAAAACATTTCAATTTTCACATTTAGTAAAAAAAATTTTTCTGTGTAAGTTATTTCGAGAATTGCAGTTTGATGCAGATTTTATTGTTAAGGGACGTGATTTAAACAAGTTGTTTTCATGATATTTTGATTTAATTATTCATAGCATCTATAAGAAACTTAGACACGATCCAGTGTTGTGATCAAAAGTATTGATAGTGTCATAATTTTCATTGCACGTGACTGGCGAAAAATTCTTTTAATAGTGTTGAAACCTGTTGATAATAACGTTTGCAAGCCTTCGCCAAGGCAATGTAAGCTTCTTTCAAATTCAGGAACACATAATGTGTGTGCACAACCCATGAGAATATTAATCTTATTTTACATAGTTTGAAAAGAATCAATTCAACAAAGGATATTAAAATGTTAACTGGTAGTCTTTTGTGTGAAAATACAACATCAAATTGCTATCTACATCTTGTTCGGATTGTCCAGATTCATTCATTGGAAAATACTTTATTCGCTGAGTTTGAAGAAAAATATATTGATCAGTTATCATTTGAGCAATGGGTGACCACGGATAGGTGTGACATAGAAACTATTGTAAAACCTGTAGATGAGTTTGTGTCATATTTTTGCTTGAAATTAGAAAGTTTAATCCCTCACGATTTCATTAAAACAGACAATCCAGCTTTTTAAAAATACAAAAATACATTACAAAATGGTGAATTTTTGATCATTTGTGATTTTTCTGAAAATTACAGCTTTGTATTGAAGATGAAGTGCAGTCCCATCACTGAACGTACAACAAGCTACAATTCATCCATTCGTTATTTATTTTAATGGAAGTACAAATTGAACACTTAAGTTTTATTATAATTTCCAAGATTTAAGACACGATTCAGTATCCGTAAACTTGTTCATTGAAAAATGATTAACTTTTACGCGTTGATAAGCATAAAGAAGTCAAAAGATATATTTCATGTCTGATGGAGCAGCGTCGCGATACAAAAATCGTAAGAATTTTTCGAGCCTATGTCAATTTAAATCAATGTACGAATTGATGCAGAATGGCATTTTTGCTACATCACATGGCAAAGGTCCTTGTGATGACTATTGAGGAACAATAAAACGCATGGCCACAAGAGCAAGTTTAGCTAAAGAACGTGAGCATCCAATTAAAACTCGAAAGAACTTTTGATTGGGCAAATCGTAGAAAAAGAAAGATTTAACCAAATTATCATTTTGTTTTACTACTACTGAAGAGTACGAAATAAAGGCTTCAGAGCTCACGAGCAATTTAATAACGAAAACGATCCAAGGAACCCAAAAATTTCACTGTTTCATTCCATTGTCGGAAAATAAAATTAAAGCAAAACTATACTCAAACTGTCTGATAATAATTCAAAAGTTTGATATTTTAAAATTTGAATAAAAAAATAAAAATAAGTATTAATAAACTGTTTTCATGATATCATATTACTCAAAATTCAAACCAAACTCTTAGAGTTTCTTAACAACATTGTGTAACTGCCACATTTAATTTAATACTTAGGATAATATTAATTCATTTTATTTATTTATACATATAATATTTATACATATAATATACATAATATCGATGAATACATAAATATGGAATATCATACAAACAACTTTTTAACTCACAAAGGCCCTTAACAATAAAATCAGCATCAAACTGGATTCTTGAAAAAAAAAAACACGGAAATTTTTTTGTTTACTATATGTGAAAATTGTGAAATGTTTGAAATGTCATAACTTTTTGTTTATTAGTTTACCATCACCAAATTTTATGGTAGATAGCTAATATAATGGACCGTTACGTTCGAAAAAGATAGGTTTTGAGATATTTGAGTTTTGTGACAAAATGATATTTTTAAAGACAAAAAATTTTTTTACTGTGCAGATTTTCTTAGAATCACCATTTAGTTGTCTAACTTTGCTGAAAAAATCATAACAATCGAACATTCCGTTTTTGCTGTGCAGCTTTTAAATATTTTTGAACCATTTTCACATACACCCTTTTGAAAAGTTAGTCGTGACTCAATATGAAGATTTGATATCGAAAATGACGATTTAGATGAAATTGAAAAACTGTGCAAAGTTTCAACTCAATAGAAAATCATGAATTAAAAATTTTCTTAAATTTTGATGCTGTTGCTTGAATCGTCTATAATTCTCGAATTTTCAAAGGACTAGTAAATTTTTTCATGATTTAATTTGAATAGCGCAATCAACAGAACAACATAGAAGGCTTTTGATTGCAGTACTCAATAATTCATGAAAAAATGTTACTTATCCTTTGAAAGTATAAGCAATTGCTTTATCCCAGCAAAAAAGATAAAATATTAAATTGATATCGACACATGGGTGTGTAATGTGACCAGTAAGCATCCTGCAGCCCTTACACCACTGCACTGGCGGAATGAACACGATAAAGTTCCGCATAGATTTTGGGTTGAAACCCAAATTTATCCCCAAGTGGTGATTATGCCTTTCTCGATTCGATATGTTGGATTCGAATTAATGTTGTAAATGCTGTGCCTACATCTTGGCGGTTAAAATATTTGATGCAACTCTATCACGCTGCTTATAAATTACTCAATAATTGAGTAATTTATAAGCAATTAATGAGAGTAATGGATTGCGTCATGGCTAAATTGATTAATGACTTAAAGTGTGCATGTAAACAGCGTATTTGTTAAAAGAAAAATAGAAATATTATTCAAATCGAATGAGTTATTAGCAAACAAAAACAATAGTGTCCAACTAGGAAAGTTTCTCCGTCGAATGAAACTAGTTGCACTCGAATCGTCAGTCCTTCTATATAAAACGTGTTTAACAATAAAAAATTCCGGGCTACACACACACACACACACACACACACAGTCAGACATGTGCTCAGTTTTCGAGCTGAGTCGATTGGTATATAACACTATGGGTCTCGAGCCTTCTATCAAAATTTGGCTTTTGGTGAAATTATAGCCTTCTGGTAGAACTTTGTTGTACGAGAAACAAAAATTTTTAACGCTGCATAAATTGATTCAACTTTCAACAATGAAGTTGAAAAATGCAGCGTCCCGATCGAGGAATTTTCTTTTAATTTAAACTTCTATTTACATCCAGCTTGGTTGTACACCCAATATTTTTTACACGTTGGTATTCTTTAATTTCCCGTTAACCTGATTTTTACAGCTTTTAAATACCACGTGAGTTTTCTTTGATTTTTTTGAACTTTTCCATGGGGTTAACTCTAGTTTCATCAACGCTAAAAGACGTAATCAACAAAACCCACCGTGTAAAAAAGAACCGGTGTAATTTAGAGAAAGCCCTTGGCTCCAATCACTACACCTATGTTTGGCACACACAGCAGGTAATCCCGCTTCGTCACTGAGCCCAAATTTCCCTATTCCCGTCATCATGGCAGGTGGAAGCGGCTGGTATGCTGCCCCAGGCCGAAGAGGAAGTTCGTTTCAATTTCTATTTCATGACCATACGGTTGTTTCTTAATGGCCACCAGCAATGTCACACATGGATAACGCATAGTACATTATCGGGCGGTGTGCGGTGCGGTCATAATAACAGGTTTACTTGTTCCTACACGCCCGTCTGGCCGGGATGCGATTTTGGTCAGCCACTAGCAGAGGTGGAAAATGGGCTTCCATCACCGACCGCAAACGGGAGTCGAACCGACCATTGATGAGTGTTTCTATAATTTTCAAAGACCCGAAAATATCCAACTGCAGCAGATAATTATTGGGGGTGTCTAACGGTCACTTAAATGGTGAATCGCTAATGACGACCGCGGCGGAATAGAGTAGTTATGTGTCATCACATGTGAAGCGTGGAAAGGAATGTCCGTTCCAAAACATACTTTCGAATGCATGGATTGACTTAATTGTGTGTGGAATTCGTGCTATCATGTCTTTCCAGTAGAACGGAAGTTTATGCAAATTATTTATTTGTTCTGGAGGAATCCAACATGTCATTAACATTTGAATGGAAGTAATTGTATCAAAAAGTAATTATCAAACAAACTTTCTTATGGAAGCTGATGATCAACTCTTGGACATATGAAATGGTGAACGTTGCGTTCCACTTTATATTTATGCATGCGTTGAGAATTCAATGGTAACTCCTATTGTACAATGTTCAAGTTTGCACTGTTTCAAATAAGTAGGAACTGTTCGTTTTCATCTCACTGAACATATGTATATTCATCTCATCGCAATACAGAGAAATACAACACCAATCTTGTCGCTTCTTTTGCTAACACGCTAACGTGCTAAATTACAAATCAAATACCTTTTCATTGATTTTGTTTTGATGGGATGGAAATGGGTTCATCGCGTTCCCTATATCAAAGGAAATCTGTTTGTAGATTATTGTGGAAAGTTCTGAATTATAAAAGTTTTGGACGCACTCCGATTCTGACAATAATTAGAATAATTACCTTATTTACTGTTCAGAGCCCTAAAATGTTAAATAAACTGGCTCTTAAACATGATAGTTTTATCTCAGTTGCAGTTGCAGTAATGAAGTAATCTGAAGAAAGGTAAAAGGCACCGCACAGAAAGCATAACAAAACAAAATCGAAGACAGCAAAACATTTATTCTGAAAGAAACGAGGAACACAGACTAATTGACTCAGCCTTTGCGAGTTCTCTGTCAGTGAATGACAGGGCTCACACGTTTCATGACAGCTTCAAAACGAGCGGAAAAACGCCACTCTGCAGGTCCGGCTCTCGATCGCGTGCCGTCTTGTGGTTGGCTGGACGAAGACGTATCAGACATCCCTTCAGATGAAGAGACACTTTCAGCAGTTGTTTGTGATGTTTAGGGAAGAGGCCCCAAACGCCCCCCGATGCAAAACGCCTTTTGTGGTTTCCTCATATTTACCGTCGTTAAGATGTCCGTAACAAAACTAGATCTAAAATTATGTAGGATAGGCGAAAAAGTTTCAAAATAGTGCATGGGAAGGTCGGAAAACCGAAAATTTCCACATTTTGAAGAAACATCTTTTATTTGGAGGCAAAACGCCCTAGTGGCAATAACCTACAAAGTACTTGCGTCTCCACGGACTATCCATACTAGAATGCTGATTCGCCGACGCGTGGTACTTTGTTCCCTAGGAGCCGCCAGCTAAAAGGCGTTTTGCCTCATGAGTTTTCGGCAACAGAATATCACCACTTTTTGAAATGTGAATATTATCAATATGATTGAGATTTTTGACAATTTTTGAATGGCATCAACTAGCTATCTTGTTTAACTGATGCATAATGAAAAATACCCATAATAGCGTTACAAATAAGACAATGGACAGTGTTTGCTTAGCTAGGGCATATTGCCCCCCCTCGTTTTCGTATTCTTGACTAAAGGTTCATCGTTCGGTTTCCCCATACTTATGAAGAATAACAAAGAGTTGATACGGTCATACGGTGTTCATCAATGGAGAAAGAAGATTTTTTTCAAATTCGCGTCTCGTCGTCGGTTAGAAAAGGGGATCTTCGCATCCGACGGAAACTTCTTGGCTTCGATGTTTCGATGTCGTTGCAGGACAGGAAAAACGCATCCAATTGCAACAAGAAGGGAAAAGGAAGTTGTTTATATGCTCCCCAGTTTATACCAAAGACAAATAGGAAAGAAATGTGAAGAAACCATAATATATTTCCTAAATTAACACCTTTTCGATTGCATCTTACTCTTTCCGACGGAGTCTCGTCGTCGCGTCGTGATGATCGTAAATATTTAAGTTAATATTCGTTCTTAATTACAACTGATCTAATTTTTGGTTACCGTTTTGCGATATTTTATCACATGTGCACATATTAGGCTGACCCAGTTTTTACCGCTAAGTATTTCCAAAATATTCAGATGCAACGCATGGAATACGCTTCCCAATCATTTGTTCTCACACGCTTATTTTACACGGATTCTCGAAATATCTTGAATTCGAATGTTCAGTCAACAGTGATTTATTCATGCTCTAAACGCCTGCTCGTGTCTCGCCTACCGAATCAAAAGGTGGAGACGATCGCCACAGAAAATGTTTACTTTCAGTTGTGCACCTTGCTGGATGCTGAGGCAGACGACGGAATTAAGAAACAGGATTAAGCGACTCGTAAAAACACGCCTTGAATTGTATTTTTATGAATTCGTTAACAAGAACGTTCCGGTTGCATAGGAAGACATAAAAACTCGACGGTAGGTGGTGCATGTCATTCCGGTGAATTACTTTTAACGATTATGGGCCACGATTATGGATTATGTCTGTCGCTTGTTTGATGACTTGTTTGTGCTCGTGAGGTCTGAACTGGCTGTCGCACAAATTGACTTAAATTTGGACCATTCTGTTATTCCAAATAATCAATGTTACTTGGAAAGTTGTCCGATTAACTGATTTGAACGCAACTGTTGGATTTTAAATATGCTGGAGTTTGGCTATTACTAATTTACATAATATGACAAGATACGAACATAGATCACGGATTGAAAAAAAGTATTGGCTTTCTAGATCTTTATATGGACAATCACTAGAGAGTAAGGCCCAGTTTTAAGGGAAGGTCATTTGGCCGAAACCCATTCGACATTTGCCGAATAGGTCATTTAGCCGAATAGTTCATTTGAAAAGAGGGAAATTATAATGAGAAGAGACGTCTCACTTCTATTCTTCATTTTGTCTTCTCACTAAAGTGAGAAGCGAAATGAGTAGTGTAAACTCCTACCCCCTTCGCACTACTCACTTTTCACGGTCAAGTGAGAAATGGGAGTGCGAAGTGAAGTGTCTCTCATTCCTCATTTCTCACTTCTCATATCAAGTAAGAAGTGCAAGTGAGTAGTGAGACGTCTCACTACTCACTTCGCTCCTCTTAACAGTGAGAAGTGAGAAGAGGATTGAGAAAAAGACGTCTCTTCTCACTCCTCATTTATCCCTTCGCTGTAAAAGTGAGAAGCGCGAAGTGAAGTAGTGCGACTCTCATCCACTTCTGCTCCTCTTTTCTGATGAGAAGTGAGAAATGGAGTTTGATAAGAGACGTCTCACTTCTCACTTCTCCTTACCACTTCTCGCTGTAAAAAGTGAGAAGGTGAATAAATCGTCTCACTTCTCTTTCATTTCTCACTTCTCACTGTGAAAAGTGAGTATCAAGTGGGCAGTGAGACATCTCACTAATCACTTTTACAACGAGAAGTGAGGTGTGCAAGTGGTTATGAGGCGTATCACTACTCATTTCGCGCTTCTCACTTTTACAGTGAGAGGAGAAAATGAAAACTAAGAAGTGAGACGTTCCTCTTCTCATTCCTAATTTCTCCTTTTAAATGACCTATCGGCCAAATGTCCTATGCGGCTAATTGACCCTTTCGGCCAAACGACCCTTTTGGCCAAATGACTCTCTTGGCAAATGATTTTAATGGCCCTTTCGCAAAGACTCTAAATGACCCTTTCGGTCAAATGACCCTTTCGGCCTAATAACCCTTTCGGTCAACTGACCCTTTCGGCCAAATGACCCTCTTGGCCAAAAGATCCTTTCGTAACAATACTGAAAAACTTCTAG